>NC_061107.1:106726803-106764303 GCF_015104395.2 Macrobrachium nipponense
GTCCTCTTAAAATGTGTAGAATCGTAATGGAAATAGTCAAGATTTATCGACCCCTATTTTCAGGGCCTAGGTACCACAGCCACCAAGGAATACCGAAAATCCGCGACATATTGGAAACTTCCCCCCCCCTAAAAATATTTATAACTGCCTATCTTATTAATAGCTCAAGCACCAAATATACCTTAGACTATCGTTCGCCAACACTTTAATTTCATTTTCATACCGTTTCAATATCACTTTAGTTTTAGTATCATTTTAATGTCATTTCAATATGTATAATTTCTGAGCATGTATCTGTAACAGGTGAGAAAACTGGTTTAAGCGGCAGCCAACAGCGTTTGTGATAAGGAGGTCTCTTCGGTACTGTAAAGGGGTCCCTCTTGAACCTGGAGGGGAGAAAACTGGTTTTATACCGGCCAAAGCTTAAAAAACTGTTTCTTTCCACATGAGTCTCTCTCTGTGATTTATTATTTAATCCTGTTATCATTAATCTTATTACGATTATATATTACAAGTACAGTATTACTATCATTAATATAGTATTATCACTTAATCTTATTAAGCTTATTATTTGAAAAGTAGTACGTTTTTATTACCTGTATTAATACAGGTACAGCCTTATTTATTAATTATTTAATCTTATTATTTAATCTTGTCAACCTTAATATTGATATTTGAAAATTAGCTAATAATTTTTTATCATAATAAATGTATTTAGTCACGAAAATAACCTAAGAATATAATAATTAGTGAATATTGCTCAACAAAAACAAAATTCGTGAAATACCGAATTTTCCTCAATTTATTGAAAAATAAATTCCACAAAAAAAAATCCTAGAATGAATGAAGCCGCTATTACTGAACCATGAGAAAAACGGGGTCCAATGTTTACACCAAATATACTATGTATGTCAAAAGAATAATGTTTAGAGAACGAAATCTACTGGAAAAATGTTGAAGAAATTTTGTGCCGAGTGTAAATAACTATTAAATGTGGCAAAAGCAAAGGCAATACTTTCACTGCAGCATAATAATACATGGTGCGGACCTCATGTAACCCTGAAGGTAGATTTATGCGTATAGGACGCAGCTTCAGTTACCATATGAATGGATGGTGTCCTCTTTTTTTTACCGGGGCTACAAAGAGAAGATAATGCAAGAAAAGTATAGGACTGGTGAGAGATGAACTGAAAATGGGGCTTCATCAGAACATAATCATGACCATGAGTGGAAGGACTGGTCTGGATATTGTCAATAACGAAGTGGAGGGAGAGAATAGGAGACTCAGAGAATCACCACAGAAGGTTGGAGACAACAGGTATAAAGCAAAAAAATAAAAACTGAAGAAATAAAGGGGTCAGCAGAAAGGAGAGAAGCCATAAGCAGAAAGTTTAGAGATTACCATAGGGAGATTAAGTTTGAAGACAGATAAGTCTCTGGAATACATTTTAGCCAAAATGCTTGCATCAGTTATTAATAAATGTGTATGTTGCTGAGGAAGCAGTCGACCTTTTAAGTCACTAACCCCTCCGTCATTGCTCAGTTTGCTTTCTACCGTGGTTCTAAATATCTCATACCTCTCTCTTTCAGATATTATTATTATTATTTTATTTATTTATTTATTTGCTCTATCACAGTCCTCCAATTCGACTGGGTGGTATTTATAGTGTGGTGTTCCGGGTTGCATCCTGCCTCCTTAGGAGTCCATCACTTTTCTTACTATGTGCGCCGTTTCTAGGATCACACTCTTCTGCATGAGTCCTGGAGCTACTTCAGCCTCTAGTTTTTCTAGATTCCTTTTCAGGGATCTTGGGATCGTGCCTAGTGCTCCTATGATTATGGGTACAATTTCCACTGGCATATCCCATATCCTTATTTCTATTTTCAGATCTTGATACTTATCCATTTTTTCCCTCTCTTTCTCTTCAACTCTGGTGTCCCATGGTATTGCGACATCAATGAATGATACTTTCTTCTTGACTTTGTCAATCAACGTCACGTCTGGTCTATTTGCACGTATGGGAGAGATGTTATTTCCGTCTATCGTTCTTTGAACATATCTGGTTCTTAGGGCCTGAAGATTATCAGGTATTAAGTGCAACCTTAATGTTCTTAGACAGTCTTTTATTATAAGTAAGAGACCTCTCAGAGATTAAAAAGCTACTATCACAAGTTATTGCTAAATTCCAGTTCCATTTTACCTCTCGTCTGTAACTAGTCATCCTATGACCCGGCTGACAATTGCACGTGTTTGAAAACTATTATTACGTTCACTGATATCTTTTGAAATCACTGCATCACCAATGGGCGGCCTGAATGATTGCAAATTGAAGAAAATTATTATTCACGTTTGAATTTTATTAAATATACATGAGGATGCATGTACCATAACATTTATTCAAATCGAGTCGACACACACACGCGCACAAAGAGAAAGAGAGTTTAGAGAGAGAGAGAGAGAGAGAGAGAGAGAGAGAGAGAGAGAGAGATTCAATGTAAACTAAAATAAGCTTGGTAACTTTCGAAGCGACCAAAAAGTTATGGCGTAAAACAAATCCTTGTAAACCCAGACAGATGGCTATTTTCCTCTATACCCTGGAGAGATTGCCTCCTATGAACACGTCTGGCTGTATATTTGGCCAAGCATTGCAAAAATGCTAATCATGAAAAATACAGCAAATGAAACATAAAAAAAAAGAAAGGCTTTGTTTGTGAAGGTACTTTCACGAAAAAACTTCATGAAAAATGTTATGAATAGGTACGAATAAAAGTACTAAAACAGATAAAAATCTGACGGGAAACTGGCGTTAAACTCTGTTGTATTACTAATAAAGTCAGGAAAGTTCTGTTAAAAAGTGCTAGTATATATAATTAATATTTAATATATATCTTCCACTGATGCTGTAGAAAAAATATTCGTCTCTTGCAAAATACCTATGTTAACAAAACACCTATGAAAGTTCAAAAATTTTTACTCACCAGCAGAGCTGTTTAACTTGCAAGATTTCCTACCTACACATTTTTTCATTTTAAGTAACTTGAATTAGAAGTTTACGGGCTTATAAATTCATACGTAACGTGAAAATAACTTCATGAAAATTATATTAATTCTGAATAGTTTTATATATTTATACACATTTTCACAATAAAAAGAAACTCCTGGCTTTCAGCAGCGATGATTATCAGGTGATTAGTTTTTGTTTCGCTGATTCATACTCCCTGTCACACTTTCTAGTCGTCAAAATAGATCACCAAAGAGCATTTCAATAAATTGCTAATGCCATTTTCTATTTTAATAGTTATCTAACAAATGCTACTCATGAAAAGAATGGAGTTCTTATCAACTCGCACGGTTTCGTTGTCAAATGTCAGCTTATGTTTTAGGTCTGCATGCAATAACAGCTGTAACCGATGTTTCCACTTTCAAGGAATTTTAGCGTCGTCCAGGAGAATCTCAAGAAATTGACTAAATAAAGAAAATTTCAAGAATATGTTATGTTTCTTCGGAAAATGACGCGGAATTTTAACGTTTCAGAAATATTCATGAAAATATGATTTTCTTAAAAATTTTCTCATAATCATGCATTCTGAGAATCTCAAATATATACTGCTGGTTAAATCATATCTTTAACATCAGGGAGCATTATAGACTCCATCTTATTAATATATACTGAGTGTCTTCTAATTATTTCACAAGTATACTACGACTCGTAGCACCTATTTCATTGTATTTCTACCTGCATGATATTTATTTCGCCCCTGTCACCTGTGACAATTCGCTCTCGATGTGCTACCTTAGGTCAATTAGGAATTGATGCAAATTACATACTCTCATCACACACACACACACACACACAAAAAGGAGCCTTTACTTCTATTTGTCCAGTTGCTGTTAAATAGCTCAATCAGTCACTAACGCAGTGAAGCAGCCATGCTTACTAATGATAACATTTGCATATTTTGGCTATGATTCAACTATATGATTCAATTTATTGTTTGTTTATGAGTCAACTATATGATTCAATTTATTGTTTGTATGTTTGGCGTTTTTACGCTGCATGAAACCAGTGTTATTCAGCAACGGGACCAACGGCTTTACGTGGCTTCCGAACCACGTCGAGAGTGAACTTCTATTACCAGAAATACACATCTCTCACTCCTCAATGGAAAGCCCGAGAATCGAATACGCGGGCCACTGAGGTGGCACGCCAACACCATACCGACCACGCTACTGAGTCGATTTAAATTCATTGTTAAGAAGCATCTCGATGATATAACTGAATGTGAGGATGATGCTGTTTGGTAATGGGGTGGAGAATTCATCACGATTTTTCCTGGAGGCAACTAATAAAATCAGTAATAGTGATTGAGAGTTATTATGATACGGATAAAGAGCGACATGGAAAAGTGCAACCTGTGGAGAGAAAGAGAGGAGGGCGGGGGGTGGAGGGAGGGGGGGGGGGGGGGAACGAATTTAAGCAAAATTCGGAGACATGTGGTTGACAATTCTGCCTTCAAATCACGAGTGAAGAAAGAAAACGTAGCTGGGAAAGCTTTGAGGTTCTGTAAAGTTTGTATTGTAAAATTTTCATGTGCAAAAACTTCATTAAATCGTCAAGGCCCATATAGGTAATGCAAAAAGGCGTGCATGCTTAGCTAAGTTTAGTCAACTTTTTTTTTAAAGGTATGATTGAAATTAATTAAGGATAATGGAATAGTTGTCAAGGAAAATCCAGGAACGTCAAGGTATTTCGGCCGTCGTTTCAAGGAATTCTCACCGCAGAGTGGGAGCTTCTCTCTGGGCTTCTAAGACATTGTGCTTCAAATGCTGAATCTGTGGCCCTAATCGAAAACAGGTTGTTATTTCCTCGTGGTATTTCTCTCAAGTCATGATATTATTTCTGTATTTCACTTTGCCTTCTCTTACTTCCTAATGAACAGCATATTCTTTGGAAACTTGAATTTCAAGTCAATGGACCCTGTGGGCTTGTTCCATATGAATAGGGTTCATCTTCTGAATAATAATGATTATAATAAATTCTCTAAACTAACCCTGTGCCTATACAGTTCCTCTGCTTCCGGTTGTTTGCCGTTGCATCTGATAAACTTCGACAAAATTCTGGTATCTGTTCTTCCTATCTGCCCTTTTGTGCTGCATATGATGTTAACATGGTTATTATATTTATTCTTAGGATCATTTTAATCACCTCTCATGTATCCTCTGCTCTTTGCAATCCAATCTGATGTTTCGCAATTTCTCAGTGTTAAACCTATTCTCTTTGCACCTGTTCCGTCCTAATTAACTCCTGTGAACGATATGATAATGTGCTTTCCTTCTCAAAACATCTGCAGCTTCTGTTTGTTTCCCTTCGTTATATTTATCTTGAATTTGATCCGGAGACCTGGGGGTCATTTTCTTATGAGTCCTCATCGAAAATGCAGGAGCAATATTTTCTTGCAAGTTCCGTTAGTCCAATCACCTTAACCCTCGCCTTTTGCAAGGGCTTGGGACAACCTTTCAGCGGGTCTTTAACTTGTTTGGTGTTTTATGATCTGATCCCATGGGCTGAGTTACTACTGCTAATAATGATAGTACGAAAAAATAAGAAAGGAGCAGGAATGAATAGTTGTTAAGACGTAGGCAAAAATAAGATGTGAGCGAGAGTGGTATCGATTTCTTATGGCTGAAACGGATACAGAAATCACTTTAGAATTTGAGATTCATCAAATTCCACCAATATTCCTTAATGAGGGGGCTTTCAAAATTCATATTCCACCAAATTCCATCAGAGTTTTGTCGTCCATTCTCGAGATGTATTTATCAGCGCTTGCGTAGAAAGACAGTCACACACAAAAATGAAAATATCACCTCCCGCTTTCACAAACTTTCCTGTGCTTTGAAATGATCTCAGTTGCAAATGGGGAACTTGATAAATGTGTGGATTTTTAAGTTTTCACAATTCACATGCATTGATAAGTGATTTACGATTTATTATAAGATTAATCAGTTAATACATAGTACAAGGACAGTAATCCTTAATTACAGTACTGTCATATTAACGATTAAAAATAAGCCAAAAGAAATATAAATATCAAGGTATGAAGGTAATTAGGACCATATTTGCCTCAATGTTATTTTATCGATAATAGTAACCTAGTCTTGAAGGGATTTTCTTGCGCTCTGTGTTAAACTTATGAAACCGTTTGATATTTACCTTTCCTTATTTCAATCATCTCCAGTTATTCTACATAAATTTCTCTCACACATGTTGCTATCATCCAAGGTGTTAACGGTAATGAACACTGATTTCCACTTGAATTTGAAAAAGAGAATAGCCAGCCTCCAGTACAATTCCAACAGCACAGTTTCTTTGGAAACCTTAATGTTGACCAGTAAGGTGAATTATTAGTGTAGGTTTATAAAAGAACAAGTTTAATTAGGAAACCGTTGTTGGCTTAATTAATACAACCTTTAACTTTGAATGGCTTAATTGAGAAGCTTTTTATCTTCCTTTCTTAGAAAGAGCGTTGCGAGGCAGTTCATTAGACTATTTGCTCATTTGATATTCAAGCGTTCTTTTCATTAGTCAAAGAACGATCCATTGTATTCATACAAATGAAATGAGAAATATTATGATAAAGTGCATTGTGAATATCTCTGATAGAGAAAGACCCAAGGGACAATGCAGAATATGACAAGCACCTATTGGTTTGGAAACAGATAAGCCTTCCCCATTGAGGGATATCGATGATACGCGTTATCGTAAATCTTTTTTATTTCTTTCGTAAGAATACGGTTAAATTTTCCTTCACTAACCAGTACAAAAATATATGAACTTGATCGATAAAATAGGATGGTCGCGTACAAAAGAGAAATGAAAAAGAAAACAAATAAGATGTTTGAGTGCCAGCGAACTGATGCACATACATATAGATATGAATATATGCATTTGAACCCGTGTATTCTTGCACTTATGTAAGCTATTAATTTTCCATGCGAATCATTCATCGTGCTTTAATCTAAATACACCAAGAGCAATCTACCGAACATTTCGAAAGCTTTATTAGAAGCGTAAAAGCCGATGCCCGCTGGTCAGTATTATGTTCGTGCGTATGCGAGTGCGCTCCAGTTACCACGGCAACTGCGAAGTGAGGCTAGGTGTCGTGACATTAATCCCACCGCGCGCGCGCGCACGATAGAGAGAGAGAGAGAGAGAGAGAGAGAGAGAGAGAGAGAAATCATCTTTCCTGCAATGTTAAGGTGGCAGTCATGAGCTTGCAAGAAGAGGGTGGAAGGGACCCTAGGAAAAAACAGAAAACAGGAAGCTTTCGTATAAAATTAATACGAAAGCATACAAAGAAAAAGGAGAGATAGATAAAGGGGTGACAGAAGAACGCAAAATAAAAACTATGGCTTCTCCTAACATTCGTTACTGAACATTTATAAAGATTTGTCTTCGGACAAGTATTAAGTTTTATTGTAATTTCAATCAAGGGTAAGAGCTGCATGTTTACGCTACAAAAATCTAGCTATATATCTGAAAATATACATAGAAAAATAGGAATATGATGAGAGACAATAATTTGTTAATCGTTTTCATCGTATTTAGGGCAGGGGGTGGGGGGGTGGCGTAACTTCTTCCAACAGAGGTGGTATTTTTTCAGTATCTCGTCCAGAACAGATAATTGTTGATATGATAGCTGCAAGACGAAGGCACAACAGTAGCCGCTGCTTCAGTAATCATTTTCTTGCACAGGACGAGAAAAATCGCGCTAAATTTGTTACACCAGTTATACCGGATTCCCGAACCGCTGAGACAATGGATTGTTTATGGTTCCAGTGGCATGGCTGCCACCTGCATTGCTTGCCTGATGGCCATAAAATGAGATGTGTGGCCTCCCAGATACGTCCGAAGGGTTAAAAGAGTATCTGTCACCGCTCATGATGATCAATTAGACCTTTATGCTCCAGTCGAAGATGGCTTTAGGGAAAGCTTTTACTTATGGGAAATCAGTTTGTATAATTTTAACAAAGGTGTTCCAGGATTTGCCCCTTCCAGAGATTGTAGTCTTATATGCGTGTGTTCTTGTTAAAACCGATAAAAAGCCAAATATGAAGAGGTTGTTAAGATGGCAGACAAATGGGAAGTAAACATGATATGAATAAAAATGCCGAAAGGAATTTGCGAAAGGAGAAATGAAAAATGAAATGGGGCAAAGCATGAGTGTTTTGTCAAACGCTTGAACGTGGAACCGTAATGGGACATCATGGGATGATGCTAAGGGAACTTAATCTATATCTTTCATGTAAGACAAGCCACGAAACATTGTAGGTGGCATAAAAGGCAACCTAAAAGTACAAAATATTTGTAAATTATATACCTTTAGTATAGTGTTATTATACCACAAACCTGTCACATGTTTTCTTTTTCTTTTCTTTTTACGATATCACTTTTTTTTATTAGAGAAAATATACAATATTTTATAATTTTAACAGTATTTCATCAGTTATCTTAAATTTATCTGAATTTAACATAAATGTTATCTTGCACATTTTACAAATAATCCATGTATTTCAATGTTAACTTGAATGAGTAACCACTTTCGCGGGGATTGCAGATGAATAAATACTTTAAATCATCGATAAACGCAATGGCAAAATAACTGCTTCCTTTGGTATCTCTTAGGACCTTTTATCGTAAGCATATATATATATATATATATATATATATATATATATATATATATATATATGTGTGTGTGTGTGTGTGAGTGTGTGTGTGTGTGTGTGTGTGTATGTGTGTGTGTGTGTGTCTTGAGTAATTTGCAGCAAACCATTTTTTTCTGCATTGTAATTGTGATTTGTAATGTACTCGTACGTTGAACCACAACGCCCAGCAGACTTGAGGCCACAGTACATAAATCTTTTTATGACCTGGGATTGGTTTACCTTCTGCTCAACCCAATATATATATATATATTAATATATATATATAAATCTATATATATATATATATATATGATATATATATATATATATATATATAATATTAATATATATACATATATATATATCCTTTACATCGAGGGAATGGAGACCGAGTCTAGTGCCGTATGCCACCTAACTCAACGTAACGTATAAAGCCGGGACCGACCACCGATGGCGGTCAGTACGAGTTCTGAGGTGATGGTGTGAGGGAACGCTCGTGAGTGAGCTCCTAATCGCGTGACATGTGACTACAATTCACTACATAGAGAAGTTTGAAGAGTTCGCCATACCTTCTTTCCTGTTTTACAAATATATGTGGTATTGCACATGAAGCAAATACTTTGAAAAAATTCTGACTTCAGTTTCACTTGATCTAGCACTGTCTGATAGTATTCGTGGTGATATCTACGTGTGAAGTTAATTTCTTTGTACTCTGCTTCAACACTTCGTTATAAAGATTGTACCGTAAGTAATAAATTCTCAGTTTGTATTTTCATGCGGATATCATATTATTATCTTAATATGGTTTTTCTAACTTATGAACTAAGGTACTTGTGATTTATTTTTTATTTTTAGCCTATTCTTGAATCCTGTTTTGTTCCTAAACTAATAGTTTAGGTATGGGAATCATCCCAGTTTGGGAAAGTTGTTACCAGAAATTGATAATGACAGATTTGATAGATTTACCAATGTAGTCAACTGGAGTTGCAACTGAAAAACCTGACTGGATATCGGATCGTGTACGAGTTTTTTTTTTTTTTTTTTCATCATTTAAAATAGGTATCGCGCATGAAGTTCAGATGATGCACAGTATTGATTTTGCATAAAACAAAAATTAAAATGTAAAATACTCCGAGAATAGGTATAGTTTTATAAGGTGTAATAATATAGAAATAGGCGGCGGCCGTAAACTATATATCAGTAAACCAGCGCATTATCCATCAGCTATGCAGGACGCAAAGAAAGAAACTATACTCTGTGTTTTTTCATCTGTCCATCTGCCTGTGGTGTTTTTGTATGGTAACACTGCGTCCCGGGCTTTAGATAGTTACGTTATGTGTAAGTTTTAGGTAAATAAAAGGATATCTGGGCGTACATTTGCAACTGAAAAGTGTTTTAATAATTGACTGTATTGCGAATTACACCGTTAATATTCGAAATAGGGTATTATTATAATCGTTGAATGTAAGCTGAATGTAACTATCTAAAGCCCGGGACGCAGTGTTGCCATACAAAAACACCACAGCGGATGGACAGATGAAAAAAAAAACATAGTATAGATGCGCAACAGCAACTGCATGCAATCAGAGAGGGTATACCACCACACCGACTTTCTTCCATCTCCTCCTTTGTACGTCAGAAGTGACTTGAGTGTCCTGACCATCGATATTCAATTGTTTATATTGAGCCAATTTCCCTTGCGTACTTTTATACAAGGCATGTGTGCCTAGGGTAAATGACCGGGCCGCAAACATTCAATCGTTGAAAATTCGCCTTTTCATTCAATGTTTGATTGGTGAAACAGCAAAAAAAAAAAAAAAAAAAAAAATTTTTAAGCAAACCTTTCAAAAGATTAAAGTTTTATTAGCGAAATGAGCTATAGGAACTGGAATAGGCAAGTGAAGTCTTCGTAAAATAAGTGTTCAAGGCAGTTTTGAATCCAATATGGCGTTCCACCTAATAACAATGAATCCTTTCCAGCGCTCATTTAACGGTGTATTTAACACTAATTGCATACACTTCATGTACTGCTTATCGATATTACTCAAGAATTTAGTTGTATTCAGCACAATAAAACAAAATTTTGTTGCCTATACTCAGCCCTAGAGAGTATTTTATACATTGGCCTATACTAGTGAAAGTGTGAGACATGGAATTCCCAGCGGTCATGTGGTTGAACTGAAATGCGTTCCTACCATGTAATCCCGGGGTTTTACTCTTACTGGCATCACAACATACTCCTGTTGCTCTTATTTCACTCAAAATACTACTTAAAATACGAGAGAATGGTTGTTTACTGCACTTCACTCCATCAAAGTAACGAAACTGTGGCGGGAACAACTTTCCAGCCTTTTTGTATATCTGGCTGCCACAAACATCCGAAAGAGAACGACACAAAATTTGAAGTAATCAAGATATTATGCCAGCATTTTCATTATAGCAATTACATGAATGACTGGTAAACTTCTCAAACACGTAATGTGTAGTACGTAGTACATATGAATGTTACCACTGTCTGCAAGAAAGTTAAGTATGACAATTTATATAGGATTGGTACGACAGTCAAGATGTCACGTCACTATTCGAGACGGAAATAAAGGTCCTAATTCCAAAATTATTGTGTAAAATACCGTTATTATCATTTTTTTTTTTACAAAACTTACACTATGCATGCAATATGTATTACACTGTAAAGTATGTAAAAAAAAAAAAAAAAAAAAAAAAAAAAAAAAAAAAAAAAAAAACTATGAAAACGCGAAAATTAGCACGTAATGTTCGCAGCGAAAGCGTTGAAATTTGTATCAGGAATCTGGTTACTTTTTCAACAACAACGATGATTTTCAAAGTAATTATCATGAATACGTAATACATTTACGCAATTCATAACCTTATTCTATTGTTTAACTAATTGTTTAAATATTATCTAGCTCACTGCCGTCCCGAAAATTCACTAGGTTCCCCGCACACGTCCCGATGGCGGCCAGCGTTTACCGTTGTTGTAAAGCAGGGGTTCCTAACATGGGGTACATGTAGCCCAGTGTGCACTTGTGTTCTTCAGGGGGTATTTTATCAGAGAGAATAGCCAGTACTGCGCATACATGATGTAATTCAACATTGAGATTGCGCAATGTAGCGTTTTTTTTTTTTCTTTTTTTAAGCAAAGCTTTTCCGCAAGTTATATCAAGAGTAAGATAAATACCATTTATTTTTCACTAGCATGGAATTTTCCGCGGCTGTAATATGTAGTACCCGTACCTGGTTTGAAAAGATGTGTTGCATCATAATACTTAAAGTTAGGAATTAAGTGAGCCTCGTGCGCTTAGTTTATTGGACGTTATGGATAATTGCAAGAAAAGGTGTATATAATGCAAAATATTGCATAAATTACCTATTTAGTATCTTGAAGTTATTACCGTTAATATTCTTATACCGTCTACACAAACAGATTTCACCGTAAAATGATATTACAGTATCAGTTTCATTGGTTTTATTCTTCACCGTTCAATTTTTAGGGGTACACAGTATCTATAAAAATACCCAGTGGGTACTGAACGTCAAAAAGGGTGGGAGCCCCTGTTGAAAAGGAAACTGTACTAGCGTCTATGGGTACAAATTTTTTGCGGATTTATCACAGGAAATGGACAGTTCGTTTACAGAGGTAACTCGGCAAACATCAAGATGGCGTCGCTCGTTTACTTAAATGGGGCTTTAGGTAAAAATTTCGAAAGTCATGGCCGGCAAATTGTTGACAAATACCGGTGTCAACTACCTTCAGTACATTGCAAGTTAAATTGCTCATTTGGACTGAAGATGAAGCCAGAGAAGGGCTCGAGAGCTTTTGTAAAGTTTTTATAAAGTTTACACGAACTCTTAAAAATTACATTATTGTGGACCCTTTAGAACATTAGTTTTTGTTGGAAATAGAAACAAAAATCACATTATTCAATAGATTTAAATGCATTTTTTCTGCCTTCGCTTTACTTATATTTCTTGCCTGCTTGTTTAACTTACAAGCGTAATTCTCGTTAGAAAACATGCTTACTTTCTGATGGAATTCTCTGTTATCTTTTGAAGATTTGACTAATATTTGTCACTCTACTCCTTACTATAATTTCTGAACGTCCATTACAGTTTATTTGTCTATTTGTCTGTCGTCGAATGCATTTCGTCAACTCGGAAAAAATACCTTGATGCCAGCTATCATACTGCTTGAAGTATCTAGATACGACAAAAGTCTGCAACTTGCTCAGATGGTGATGATACATTAGTGGTCATCAATTTACTCGAGAGTGATGAAGATGGCGTTATTATTTTTTGGGAGAAGGAGAAAAGTATGGTGTTCCTGTTTGGATGGAGAAACAAACTTCCCGCTGGAAATGACAAAATCGATCCCGAAAGGAAGGAAGACGAAGGAGACTTTCGTGGGATTTGTCAACTTTTCTCGCCTGATGGAGAGTTGTTCTTACAACTCTTACGTCTTTTCCCTTCTTTACTGTGACTGTTGTCGGGAAAAGAGACACAATTCCCTGTATCCCGGAGAGTGCTCGGGATTCTGGGAATGCGCAGAAAATCTGGAGCGGAATCCTCGAGAGAAGGGAGAGAATGTGTGCTAGAAAAAAAAATAACAATAACAACTTCGGGGTCCACTGAATTGCTCTGAAGAACTGATGGGCTCATTTCACAGGAAAACGCAAATTCCTTCGAGATCTCATTTGGCAAGATGGTTTTAAATCGTTTTAAACCAAACAAGGGAACCTCTCTAAATCTTTAATTGTAGCTGGAAGTTTTTTTTTTTCGCGGAACACTTAATTCGTAATCAAATGTTCGTCTCGATGTGAAAATAAATTAGATTTTCATATAAACTTCAATCACACCATTTCCTCAGTTTCCAATTCTTTCCGTCTGTTGTGCGGTAAGGGCGCCTTGTTTAGTTTGACCAGAAAACAATTTTTAAAAAGAATATTGCGATAAGATTACATATCTATGCTATTAAATATTAAAATGTTATTCGAAATTCGCCGCATCGAATGCAAATTGCGTAGCGTTATCAGCGTTTTTCATAATTTCAAAGGAAAACATTGTCAGGTAAATGGAGCAGTTCCGCTGAATGCCGGCTGCTATCCATGCTGTTATTGTATGGCTACAAAATAACGCACATCAAAATATAGAGTCGAATGAATTTTTCGACTATTTGTAATCCTTTATGACGCTACACTCGAGTGACCGTGTTTAGCTTGTTATAACGTGTTTTTATGGAGCATGCTATACATTTTTTTTTTTACTTTTGAAAAATCAATAATGATATAAAGTACGGGCTGCCTAACGTTCATTCGTTTTTTTTATGTTTCCATTTTTTTTGTCAATATTTGTTTAGGACAATTGTCTGGCTCGAACAAACGAAGTGTAAAATAAGGATAATACTTAACTTTTCTAGCCAGAATATGTTCATTTTCTTAGTATGTTGGTCTGGATTGTTATCTGAGCGAGTAGAGAGTATCTCAAGTAAGAACTTCTATCGGTCTTACAAACCTGAGCACATTGTAGTTGTAGGGTTAATTAATTTCAGCAATCTCTATAAATATGCAGGCTCTGGGTAAGAACAGTGCTTCAAGACAACAAAACGCATGAATTTCATTCTCTCTCTCTCTCTCTCTCTCTCTCTCTCTCTCTCTCTCTCTCTCTCTCTCAATAAAATGCTAATGGGTGTCTGCATTGATTGAGTTTCTGACCCTCTTGAACAATTCAAGATTTGGAGCTTCATGAGGACATGTCTTACTTCTTGATCCAACAGGGGCTTTGAATAACAACAAAAGAATCAGCACTTTTCAATTTACTCACATAAAAATAATGTTGTTGAATAATTCAGTTGAAAAAATAATAGCAAAGGGAAATGTGCATAACAAAGGAAGATAAAAATAAATACAAAATTATTCAAAGCACTTATGATTCAAAAGAAAAAATGTTACATCCCAAACACCACAAGGAAAAATGTTACGTACCAAACACCACAAGGAAAAATGTTACATCCCAAACACCACAAGGAAAAATGTTACGTACCAAACACCACAAGGAAAAATGTTACATCCCAAACACCACAAGGAAAAATGTTACGTACCAAACACCACAAGGAAAAATGTTACTTACCATTACATAGCAAACACCACAAAAAATGTTACATGCCAAACACCACAAGGAAAAATGTTACGTACCAAATACCACAAGGAAAAATGTTACTTACCAAACACCACAAGGAAAAATGTTACATGCCAAACACCACAAGGAAAACAAAATACAGGGAAATGTAGTGACTGTGAGACATAAAATTAACAAATTCATTCATGATAATAGTAGAACTGTTTAGCTTCAATCTCCCAAAATCCAGGCTGCTCTGACCTTAAAGTAAAAATACCGGAAATTTTACATATTCAAGAGGAAGAAGTATTGCATTAATCCATATTCCCTTGTTTTATTTACCTCTCATGCCATTTAACAATATCCTTGACATTATTTCTCAAAACATAGCACCCAGATTCGAGTAGTTAATCCTCATTGAAATTCAGCAGTCTGTTTTGATTCCATGACTATAAAAGCAGTTTTTATATTTATTTTTTTTAGTGCGCCAAAAACCAATGATATCCTCAGAAACCCAAACCAAAAGAAAAATATTTTCATTTCATTATTATTGATTATAATCTTCATTTGAGATAAATGATCATTTCATTAGGGATGTTTTAATCCAGTGTTCCGAACGAACGATGCCATATCCCAGTATAAATCTGTTTATTTCTAATCACTGACGCATTCTGAGTGATTTATGCCCAGAACAAATCAATGAATAGATTTATATTGGTTATTTGTTCCTTTTCTTTTTGCAGGCTATCATTTAAATCACGTCAGCTTCCATGTCACATGAATTCCTTTAGTGATATCAGACATGACTTCTTCCTAGTTCATACACGATCACGTACACAAGTCAACCTTTTATTGCTGTTCCCAAATCTGTGGCCCAGGTTCGAATCCAGTCAGAAGTAGTTATCAGTCATAATTCCCTTTTCGGGGTTTATTATTCTCAAGGCAAGGTGCATAATGCATAAAGTAGCATTTGTAAATTAATATTTGCGAGTATGGAACACGACACGTGGGTATTGTCAACAAAACTACGTATATGTGTATACATGTGCGTACGTATATACGTATGTATGTGTATATATATATATATATATATATATATATATAATATATATATATATATATATATACTTATATTAGGGTGCGTGGTTGTGGCTTTTAGCAGTGGGCAGGAAGGTTTGAACTTCAGGATTCTTAAGGAAGGATTTCATGAGCACACGTGGAAAAGGAAAAATGGTGAGGCAAAGTGTGTTAGGGCATCTCTTAGCGAAGGATTAGTATATGAGGAGGAAATGGATGAAAACTGCGTCATTTGCAGACCAGACACCGAGGTAGAAGGCAAATGAGAGAAGATAAAACTCGAAGGTGGGTTCTCGGATTCCACAGGAAGGGTTTGACTATGCAAAGTTAAGGAGGGAAAAGGAAACCAGAACTGTATACCTATACAGGGTGGGTATAAGTTATACCAGCGTTGTAATGTATTTAGTAATAATAGTCTAGTTGCGGCCCAGTATTTGAAAACACAATTGGGCCATGCTCAAAACTAACGGTGCTTCCTTTAAAGTTACCGATCTTGAGATAATATCCTTCTAAGGCTGCGTTTACACCAAACGAATCGAATTGATTCAATTCATGAAGAATCAACACGATTCATGATTCGTCTTGATTCGCCACACTAATTTCAGTGTAACCGTTTACATCCTGGCTACATTGAAATTAGTGTGATGAATCGTGTTGATTCTTCATGAATTGAATCGATTCGATTCACTACGAAAGCCCTAGAAAAAAACGTTGAGAAGATTCTAAGTGTACTTGATGCCGTATATATATATATATATATATATATATATATATATATATATATATATATATATATATATATATATATATATAAAGGAAATGGCTTGTTATGTATTTAATGGTCTCGCTGTTTTCGAGAGGTCTCTTAGGAAATCGTGTCCGTTAAGTTTCAATCACGTCTTCTTAAGATTTAGAAACTGTCGCAGCATGACGATCGAGGCACACACCAGGGAAGTTTATGCAAAATAAAATGAAAAATTAGACTAAAGAGATATGGCCAAAGCTGGTTTTGTACGACATCGTCTACCATCGAAGAAAGGCGTTTGTTTGTTTGTGCATGGTGAAGCTTAGGGCGCTACTCGGGAGTTCTGGCAAACGCAAGAGGCTACAAAGTTGTAACTAAGTTCACGTCACAAAGCAATTTACATTGAAGGTAGTTTGACAATTCTCCTTTATTTGATTATTAATTTAGAGAATCAAATTGAAATTTTTTCCACTGAGGCAATGGGACACTCTTACAATCATACACAATTTAAAACAGTTGTTATAATTCGTGTACAAATATCAATTAGGAAAGGTTAATTACTTAATTACGTACTTCTGTTAATTACTGAGAAGAAATAAAAGCGTTAATTGAATCTCTAATATGTGCAGTAATACGCAAGGGGAGAGAATGAATGTGACCAATGCCTCTCTCTCTCTCTCTCTCTCTCTCTCTCTCTTTCCTTCAACTGTACAAAACGTGCATATTTTTTCCTGCATCATTGGTTGAGCTTAATTAAATTGTCAAGTACACGGAAAAATTATTCTCTTGGTACATAAACGTTTTTCATCAGGATTCTCACTTGAGTGAGCAAACACACAAACATATGTACACACATGTATGTATATTTGTTATATATAGTAGCACATATATATATATATATATATATATATATATATGTGTGTGTGTGTGTGTGTGTGTGTATACTATATATATATATATATATATATATATATATATATATATATATATATATATATGAATAACTTGATCACGAAGTATATAAAACGTGAGGCTATGTATAAATGAAGGGTTTTTCATTAAAACCAAAAGTGCTTGGCTATCTCTCTTTTCAGTTTGTTTTCCTTCGTGGCAAAAACCTTTATATGTATATATATATATATATATATATATATATATATATATATATATATATATATATATATATACTATATATATATGTGTGTGAGTTTAAGTATGAATTTGTTCGCGCGTGTGACTTGTCAGAAAATATTTTCTCAGGAAAAGGTTGAAGTAACTTATCACTGGAACTTATATTAAAATAACTAATAATTGCTTTCTCTAGAATTGCTTTGTCTTGAACATCAATTACAGGAATAAATAATGAAATTAATGGAGCGTAGTCTTGGTATATTCTTCCCTCTCAACTGGGATTATGTTGATCCATTCTAATCGGAAATATGTATTTTATGGCTGACCCTCATCTTCGGATCAAGGAGTAAGTGGTCAGATTAATAGGAGGAAAACAGACTGAAAGTGGTCTGTGTTGTTCCTCATTCGAGGTCATCTTTGCTCTCGAGCGGTGGATAATCGTAGCAAGTTTAACATATAATCTTGTCTTGACTGTGATTTAAATTAACTTTATTTTGCTCCCTTTTCAGTGAGTCATTCAGTTGGGTCCTAGCGGCTTTTCAGAACGGCAAAGGATAAGTTTTGTCAGCATGTAGGACACGTAGTACTTCCACTTCTCGGTACTTTCATCAGTCAAAGTGTTGTCCTGTGAGTTGAAGTCTTAGCAGTATCGGCTTGGTATCAGTGTACTGTAGTTCTCACATATTTAGTCAATTGGTTCTTTTTTTAACTTTGTTTTGCTGTCCATGACATCTTGGCATGCTGCTCGCATTTGCTGACTAAGTGTAATCGTTAAATAATGCACACTGAAATCTTCGGTGGCTTAACCCCTGTCCTTTCTTTGGAGAGAAGCAATGTTCGCTTTCTGTTCTGTTGCAGCTGAATAACTGTTAGACTGTCATGACTATCTTTGCTTCCAGTCAAGATTTCGTAATGTCTGCTGTAATATCAGCAAAAATAAGGTGAATAATAACTTTAGCAGCTGTTAAAACGACTATAGAATAAGGTTCAGAACACTAGTAGTACTAGTAGTAGAAGTAGTAGTATTATAAGTATTTATATTCTAATAATATATACAATTTCTGTCCATATTGCTATAAATTTCTCTCTCTCTCTCTCTCTCTCTCTCTCTCTCTCTCTCTCTCTCTCTCTCTCTTACATGATTTATCAAGTCACGTGGATTCAATCGGTGACAAGTAAAATGATACATCGGTTCGTTGTGATTAAATATCGGTATCACTAAGACATCCAGAAGGGTTCCTTTATGGTTATTAACAGTTGGTTTTTATGAATAGAAAGCTTAATGCATTTTGTTTATGTTGTGCACGTCGTTATACTATCGGAAGGCCATTTCCTGGCCACTTAGGTAGTAGCGAGGACAGTAAATATATTATCGAAAGATTTGCTGTTTCCGAATGACCAAGTAAATCTAGGAATACTTGTTGTTCTTCTGTGTCCATTTGTGCCGCTGTGCCATTCTTCAGACGGCATCTTTAGTTGGCGGTGATTGCTCTACGAAAACAAAAGAGCAACGCAGTACCAGCGAGCATTTCACGTACTATTCAGGAGAAGCCAAGGGTTCAAGTGTCGGCTGCATAGAAGTTCAAGCAAATCACTCCGAGTTTAAACCACCCGGAAGCTGGGAACAAACTTTCGACATCAACACTGGTTCGTCGTATTTCGGAGCAAGTCAATGGATTCGGTCTGAGATTGTAAGGAACAACGCTCAGGAGCACAATAAACTGAAATTTCATTCAACATCTGCTTTATTTGAAAAGTGAATTAACCCTGGAAATTCTTGAGGTGCATTTGATTGCCCGCCTCGTGTGTTTTTGCTCAGCTTAGTTGTTTTGTTTTCCAAGTCTATTTTTGTTCCTTGCTTTTAAGATCTTTGGTTGTGTCATTATTTAAGGGGTGGAACTTTTTTGGCCCTCTGGCAGCATTTCTCGTCATAACCTTGACGTGGCAAAGTGGCGTTTACAAGCTGACTTACCTATCGACTTTCTTCATGATGTCCAAACGATTTCTCCCCCACAAACACTTTTCATTCATGTAACATAATTCAAGCGTACTTGAAATATTACAAATGATTAAAGATATGTTCCGCATATTAAATAATAAAACCGATTAAGTATATTTTCAGCATATTCTTACCATGCCATGATTCCAACTCAATACCCTTTTGCTCTCTCTCTCTCTCTCTCTCTCTCTCTCTCTCTCTCTCTCTCTCTCTCTCTCTCTCTCTCTCTCTCTCTCTCTCTCGCACTTCTTGAAATGTGAAGAACTAAATCAACCTCTTTCTAATTTCCCCACATTCCCAGACCCAATTCAGGTCCAAGGAACTTTCCCAATCATCTCTTTAACCGTGATATGCAGTTCATTTCGAGCAGGACTTATTTGGGCAAAAGGAAGTACTATGAAGAATTTATCTAAGCTATAGTATAAAGGATGAATCGTTTGCTTTGTAAATCGCTCGGCCATCCATTTAATGAAAAGCTGTATGAAATAGGACTGAAAGTATTCCTGAGCTTGTAACAAGGCAAAGCCAGCTCTTCTACCAAGTGTACAAGAAATATGGAGGACCGAGGCTTCAAATGATTCATAAAGGTTAGGTAGTGAAACGAGTTTCTTAATTGACCAGTCAAATGTATTTCGCCCTAAGATATTTCAGTCTTTATGCCTCGGTTTTATCGACCTTGCTTTTATTTCTTTCTATTTTGGAAATTTCATATCCAATTCTCAATTCTACGAACTTGCAAAAAAAAAAAGTTGTGTAATATGAAAGCAATAACTCTAAGGGAAAAGAGAATGGAGAGAAAATTCATGAAAGTGTGAGTCACTTGAACACAAGATGATTCAAGGGGAGGTGCAGCCTTCAGCACCCTTGCTTGAACCTAGACGTGAATAACCAACTATAGGTGGCCGTGGAATAACAGACAGCCTCTTCATAGACCTCTCCCTGTGTATGGCAGCTCAAGCACCAAACTAAACCAGCGCATCTCATCTGATTATTTTGCTTCCTTAGTTGAACTGCACCGTCATGAAACACACACACACACATATAAGCCAAGCATCTAGAATTCTGGGTGTTCGTTTATGCTAACTAGAGGCAAGAAAATTCGCACAGAATTGAGTTAAATATGGCGAAACAAACTCGTATTCGCCATCAGCTGATTTCCTAACCAAAACATTGACCGCCTTGTTAGTAGTATTATATAATACAATAATATGAGAATACATACACAGTATTATTGGATATAGTGAAGTAACGTATAACTTTTTAAAAGATTCATGGAAAAGATGCATATTTCCTTTTTCCTCTTTGCTTATTGTAATTTTCTTCACTACGCCATTTAAGTAACAGCGGCATCTCGAGCTCGTACCTCAGTTTTTTGCTCGTGTAACAATGCAAAAAATCGACCGAGTGACGACTCGTATATTAATGCATTCGTAGGTCAAGGTACCACTGTATATATATATATATATATATATATATATATATATATATATATATATATATATATATATATATATATATATATATATATATATATATATATATATATATATACACATATATAATATACAGTACCTCGGAAAACTCGTATATTAAGGCACTCGTAGGTCAAGGTACCACTGTATTATATATATATATATATATATATATATATATATATATATATATATATATATATATATATCTTGACCTACGAGTACATTAATATACGAGTTTTCCGAGGTACGAGTCGTCACTCGGTCGATTTTTTGCATTGTTACACGAGCAAAAAATTGAGGTACGAGCTCGAGATGCCTCTGTTACTTAAATGGCGTAGTGAAGAAAATTACAATAAGCAAAGAGGAAAAAGGAAATATGCATCTTTTCCATGAATCTTTTAAAAAGTTATACGTTACTTCACTATATCCAATAATACCGTGTGTGAATTCATATTATTGTATTACTCGTATTATTGTATTATAATACAATAATCAGCTGATGGCGGATACGAGTTTGTTTCGCCATATTTAACTCAATTTTGGGTGAAATTTCTTGCTTCTAGTTAGCATAAACGAATATCTAGAGTTCTAGATACTTGGCTTATATGAGACAAGGGAATTATTCGCTATACGACGTGTTTTTAAGTCGGAATACGACTTGAATAAGTCTCGTTGTGATTGTGAATTAAATTATTTTTTCGTTAACAGATTATGTTGGCGGCATGTCTATTGAGTAAAAAAAATTATGCGATTCCTATTGCTATTTTCACGATATTTATCTTTTATTTATCTTTTATCGATGTGAAAACAACAGTAAAATGTGTTCTTTCAAGCCCAGTAGTTTGGATTAAAATTACTTTCTCTCAATTTTATCTACGGTTGTGTTTAATGGCATAAGTTTATGGGAGTTTTATCCTTGTTGCCGATGCACGATAAAAGTCATTGGCAGCTTGAACAGTTTTCGCAGCTTCAGCTACAACTTGGTTTAAACTTAACGTATATTTCTGTGTTGATCTTTGAAATACCTATAGCGAATAAAGTTATTGCATAAAAATATTTCAATCCTGTTCTACATAAATTGTCATTTATAACATAACTACGGTAATTGTTGTATTCGGTTGCACTTAGCAAAAAAAGTTGTTTCTCGTTTGGTTGTTCGTGAGTGTACACATTTACGCAACGAGTATAACGTTAAAACAACACTTTCATCATTCTCTTTTGGTGTTTTTGAACTTACTTTACTAGAAGATGGGATAAAGTTAGTCTATTGTAATTTGGTCTCTTGTAAAATCGGATTATTGTAAGACGAATGATCGTAACTTGAACACTACCTGTAGGCTACACTGTACGAAACCTCATTATATCTTTACATACTCTTTCTGTTATGTTTTTACACAATATTTGTTATTTAGAAATATATTTTCCTTCTTTACTAGCTTTTGAGGGTTGGAACAGATTAAGGGGATTTAAAGTATTTTCATTTGGGAAAATTGATTTGATGTGGAAGCAAACTGAGCTACGAGCTCGGCCACAGAACGAATTTGACTCGTAGTTCAAGGTACCACTGTATATATATATATATATATATATATATATATATATATATATATGTGTGTGTGTGTGTGTGTGTGTGTGTATGTATATATATATATATATATATATATATATATATATATACACACCCTTGAACATTAGAACACTTCTATATATATATATAAATATATATATATAATATATATATATATATATATATATATATAATATACACACACCCTTGAACATTAGACACTTCTACCAACCCATCGCCTTTTCTTTTCCCTTAAGTATCACTGTTTTTAAATTCTAAATCTTAAATATTTAAACATTTTAATTTATCACCCTAGAAACGACGATTTATAAAATCCAGTGTAACTTACGTAGTGTTTTACGTAAGAGCCCCTGTGATACTAGTAGCATTCCCTTCACATTTCGTCCCACTATTTATTGGCAAGCAAGACGGAGCAACTTGAATGAGAATATATACGAGCCGTTCCATAACACTTGAATGAACACTGGCAGAAGTTTCATTTGAAGTTCGAAGCCGAATCCATTAAACTATTGGGAGAAGAGATTTCTCTTGACTATTTTAATTTTCAAGAATTCGACTGTAAGATCCCTTTCATCTTCCGACGACGGAAAGGTTCCTCAATTATGGAAATGTAGGGGAGAGATCCATAGCTTGGAAAATTGAGTTTTAATTTTCATGTAAAAAAGAAAACAATTTTTGTCTTGGGAAATGTATTTGTAATGTTTTTTTTTTCTTTTCATGGATAGAAAGAGGCAAGGACACGTGTACGTGTGTGTGTGTTTGTGTGCAAGTGTTGTGCATATCAAAATCAACTTATATCTGTCTTGATAGCACAATGAATAAGTCCCAGTACCTGGACACGATATATATATAATATATATATTATATATATATATATATATATATATATATATATATATATACGTATATATATATCTATATATATATATTATGATATATATATATATCATTTCATACATACATATATATATATATATAATATATATATATATAGTATATGCATTTGTGTGTGTTTCTGGCACATACACTTTTACATGCATTGAGCAATTTCGATCAAACTTGGTATACATATAACTTAGCCCAGGGAAAGAATACTGTGGGGATAAGACATCACTGGCACAGGAGGGCAGAGCATGTGGGGAAACAGGGTTGGAAAGGGGTGAAAATAAAAATAACAGAAAATGACAGATATTAGCGTCTACTCTAATCCATAGTTTTTCAGGCCACTGAGATGAATAGTGACACATCCAATGCCCTTGAAGTCCAAGTTCAGCCCTGATAGAACGGTGATGGAAAGGGGTTGGTATATAAAAATAACAAAAAATTATAGATATTAGTGTCTAATCCATAGTTTTTGATGTTGCTGAGATGAATAGTGTTACTCCCGATGGCCTTCAAGTCCAAGTTCAGTCCAAATAGGAAGAGGGGGTGGAAGGGATGGGAAGAGGATGACATGTAAAAATAGCTGAAAACAACAAATGTTGTCTGATGTATAATTTTCAAGGTCGCTCAGATGAATAGCGACACCTCTGATGACCTTGAAGTCCAAGTTAGCTCCAATAGAAAGGGTGGTGAGAAGGGGGTGGGAAGGTGGTGACATCTAAAAATAACTGAAAACTACAGATATTAGTGTCTATCCATAGCTTTTGAGGGGCTGAGATGAAATGTGACACTACCGATGCCCTTGAAGTCCAAGTTCAGCCCTAATACAAAGGGGGTGGTGAGAAGGGGTAAAAAATAAAATGCCTAAAATTATGTTTATTAGTGTCTTATCCATGGTTTTTGAGATGCTTGGATGAACAGAGACACTTTTGGTGCCCTTCAAGTCCAAGTTCAGCCCTACAAGGAATAGGGGTGAGAAGTGGTGAAGTATAAAGTGTCAAAAATGCTGGGCAATGTAATGAAGCACCATTCTTAACAGGAAAGGGAGAGAGAGAGAGAGAGAGAGAAACTAAGAGGGAGAGGGAGTAGAGGGCATTTGGGAGGAGAGAGAGAGAGAGAATTTATCATTTGTCATTCAGAATTTTCCCGGGCAGTGCCTGGTTGGTTAGCTAGTGTATATATATATATATATATATATATATATATATATATATATATATATATATATGTGTGTGTGTGTATAATCATATAAAACTCATTCCGAATTATCTTAAGACAAGGAAACCTCCAGCGTTCTTATCACTGTCTCTGTCGAACTGGGCGATTGAGGTGGTATCCAAGTAAAAAGAAACAAGGAATTGGTGTCATACTTACTTACTTTTGGAGAGGGAGGCTAGCAGAGACAGCTTAGCATCCCCTTTAAAGTAGAAATGATTGAAGGTTAATGCTTCAAGGTTATTATAACTTCCGGGGAGACATCCCTTGCATTCATGGAAAGTTACGGAAAAATTTCGAGACTTTCAAAAAGTATTTATTAATAATGAAATACCAAGAGGTCATATTTAGCTCCCCGAAAAAAGGAAACTGAAGTTTTGTATGAAGTATGGGACACATTTGTAAGCCCCCCCCACTCATCCTCTCTCTCTCCTCTCTCTCTCTATCTCTCTCTCTCTATACTCCCTAGTTTAAACACACGCACAAACACTCAAGGACGCCCAAAAACAAGCCTGCTGTTATAAGAAAAGTTTAATAATGGACATCATCCATTAAATGTCGAGTAGTGCCCCTTCAAAGGAATCATTCAGGAAAATACAAAGGACGGAAGAGAATTCCAGAACAAGTCTGACCCTTTGATTTCGGACCTTTATCCATTATCTGGGACTTTTATTCATTATCTGGGACACTCATTCATTATCTAAGACACTCATTCATTATCTGGGACTTTTATTCATTATCTGGGACACTCATTCAATATCTGGGACACTCATTCATTATCTGGGACTTTTATTCATTATCTGGTACACTCATTCATTATCTGGGACTTTCATTCATTATCTGGGACCTTTATTCAGTATCTGGTACTTTTATTCATTATCTGGGACGCTCATTTATTATCTGGGACACTCATTCATTATCTGGGACTTTTATTCATTATCTGGGACACTCATTCATTGTCTGGGACCTTTATCCATTATCTAGGACTTTTATTCATTATCTGGGACACTCATTCATTATCTGGGACCTTTATCCATTATCTGGGACTTTTATTCATTATCTGGGACACTCATTCATTATCTGTAATTTTTATTCATTATCTGGGACACTCATTTAGGAACCTCATTCATTATCTGGGACTTTTATTCATTATCTGGGACCTTTATTCATTATCTGGGACACTCATTCATTATCTGGGACACTCATTCATTATCTGAGACACTCATTCATTATCTGGGACTTTTATTCATTATCTGGGACTTTCATTCATTATCTGGAACTTTTATTCATTATCTGGGACACTCATTCATTATCTGGGACTTTTATTCATTATCTGGGATACTCATTCATTATCTGGGACCTTTATCCATTATCTGGGACTTTTATTCATTATTTGGGACCTTTATTCATTATCTGGGACTTTTATTTATCATCTGGGACCCTCATTCATTATCTGGAACTTTTATTCATTATCTGGGACTTTTACTCATTATCTTGGACCTTTATTCATTATCTGGGACTTTCATTCATTATCTGGGACTTTATCATTACTGGGCTGGACACTCATTCATATCTGCAACTTTTCATTCATTATCTGGACCACTTTATTCATTATCTGGGACCTTTATCATTATCTGGGACGTTTCTTCATTATCTGGGAGGACCTTTTCTTTCATTATCTGGGGACTTTTATTTCTCACTGGGACCCTCATTCATTATCTGGAACTTTTATTCATTATCTGGGACTTTTACTCATTATCTGGGACCTTTATTCATTATCTGGGACTTTTATTCATTATCTGGGACCTTTATTCATTATCTGGGTACTTTTATTTATTATATGGGACCTTTATTCACTATCTGGTACTTTTATTCATTATCTGGGCCCTTTATCCATTATCTGGGACTTTTATTCATTATCTGGGACACTCATTCATTATCTGGGACTTTTATTCATTATCTGGGACACTCATTCATTATCTGGGACCTTTATCCATTATCTGGGACTTTTATTCATTATCTGTGACCTTTATTCATTATCTGGGACCTTTATTCATTATCTGGGACCTTTATTCATTATCGGGGACCTTTATTCATTATCTGGGACTTTAATTCATTATCTGGGACCCTCATTCATTATCTGGGACTTTTATTCATTATCTGGGATCCTCATTCATTATTTGGGACTTTTATTCATTATCTGGGATCTTTATTCATTATCTGGGACTTTTATTCATTATCTTGGATCCTCATTCATTATCTGGGTACTTTTATTAATTATCTGGGGTCTTTATTCATTATCTGGGTATTTTTATTTATTATCTGGGACCTTTATTCACTATCTGGTACTTTTATTCATTATCTGGGACCTTTATTCAGTATCTGGGACCTTCATTCATTATCTGGTACTTTTATACATTATCTTGGATCCTCATTCATTATCTGGGTACTTTTATTAATTATCTGGGGTCTTTATTCATTATCTGGTAATTTTATTCATTATCTGGGACCTTTATTCAGTATCTGATACTTTTATTCCTTATCTGGGACCTTCATTCATTATCTGGGACTTTTATTCATTATCTGGGACCTCTATTCAATATCTGGGACCTTCATTCATTATCTGGGACTTTATTCATTATCTGGGACCTTTATTCGGTATCTAGTACTTTTATTACTTAACTGGGACCTTCATTCATTATCTAGGACTTTTTTTCATTATCTGGGACATTTATTCATTAACTGGTACTTTTATTCATTATCTGGGTCCTTTATTCAGTATCGGGTACTTTTATTCCTTATCTGGGACCTTCATTCATTATCTGGGACTTTTATTCATTATCTGGGACCTTTATTCAGTATCTGGGACCTTCATTCATTATCCTGGGGTACTTTTATTCACTTATCTGGGTCCTTTAATTCAGGTATCGTGGTACTTTAATTCCTTAGCTGGGACCCTCATGCATTATCTGGTACCTTTATTCATTATCTGGGTCCTTTATTCAGTATCTGATACTTTTATTCCTTATCTGGGACCCTCATTCATTATCTAGGACTTTTATTCATTATCTGGGACATTTATTCATTAACTGGTTCTTTTATTCATTATCTGAAGGCTTGTGAAAACCAACGAGTACAGCAAGGCTGAAAGCAACAGGGACTGCTTCCTTGTAAGGATTTCTAGGTAGCACTGCCCGAAGTCACATCTTTAAAATAAGCAGAGAGAAAAAATTTTTTTGGGGGAAGTATAAGCTAAACAGTTATTGTCAAGAGCCCGGTTATCACTTTATCACCGCTCTCTTAAGATACATACAAACATACTACATACGTGTCTATATGAATTTTCTGTTTTCGATAAACGTCGCTTATCCTTAGGGGGAATGGTGCCAGAATGGGTTAGGTTTTTGTTTCTCACGAAGTCGTCTTATAAATAATGTCCCTCACACCAAGAGAAAAAGAGTGAGAGAGAAGGGGGCGGTGCGCAGGAGGGAAGGCAGAGAGAATTAATTGACTCTCAGTGAATCGTTCTACAGATTACCAACAAAAATTTCCCATTCTACTGCCTTTTAATTTTTTTTCTTTTATGTTACTATCACTATCTAAAGAAGTTTTCTCTTGTCGTTGAAAAGGAAAATAGATTCCTTTCAGTTGAAAAAGCTTCGTACGAATTATTTGTAATTTACCTTTTAACCCATTAGTTCAAACATATCTCTGTGGAAAATGTCCGGATGTAGTCCTCTTAAATCCCACCCATATGTATATTTTTAACACTGTATACATTAAAGTTTTCAAATCTCAGTCATTTGCCGCCATGTTTCAACGGACTTTCGCATAATTACCCTTAATGTTAGACCATTTACTTACTGCTCGCACCGCTGTCATTTTTATTTTTAAGATATTAAAGGTGCGCTTTCAGCCAGTTCCTAATCTGGGGGGGAAGAAAATTGACTACATTCTTAATAATGATCACAAATAGTTTACCCCTTATCTTGAAAGGACGTCAGCCGTAAGATGGCCTTACTGTCCCATTTCCAGAGACCGTTTCGGCCACTGTTCGTTTTGGGTTTAAGCAAAATCCCTCGACCTGTCAGGTGGTCACGCAGCTCCTGTCAAGAGGAGATCGACAAACTGGGTAAGGCTCAGTTCAGTGGCTCCTTTCCATTGCCGTAAACCAATCGCTTTCTCTCCTCGTTTCGTTTTTCTCCTGAAATCTGTCGGGTTCAGTTTCAGTTCAAGGAATCGAGGCTATCGGTACCTTTGAAGTGAGAACTCGCCTTTGCACTACTTCTTTCATCTTGTCTTAATTCTGGATTTGTTTGCCGAGAATAATGCTGCTGCCGTGACAACAGCCCTTGCAATTACATTTACTGCTGAATGACACTCCTAAGCTGTATATACAATCCTAGGTTATTAACGACAGAATGACATAAAATGTTATCGTACTGTACAAGGCACAAATGGTAATAATTTTTAGTTTTTATTGACAATATAATACCAACATATTTGTAAAATATTGGCGATGTAAGTATAATTTTCCGATACAGAATTTACGGCGTAACTAATCATGGTCTGTTGTGAGGATATTTATCTGAACTGGTATTCTCTCTCTCTCTCTCTCCACTTCTTGTTTCAGAGCAGTGGTTCTTGAACTAGGGGGCGCGCCCCAATATTCATGGGAGGCGCGAACCCTAAGGAAATATTAAAAAATCCTTACTTCGTTATTCTCTTCCTATATGCTCGTTGGGCTTTTCATGTTTTGTAATTATTTACCTCCCTCCCTATCCCTCGAAACCTGGCCCCCTTTTTTTTTTTTTTTAAATCTCGGGGAGCCCGTTGAGGGAAGGAAAGTTCTTAGAGGGGCCGTGGTGATAAAAAGTTTAAGAACCACTGTTCTAGAGTGAATGCTTGTAAATTCAAAGAAGATTTTTAAAAAATGAAAAAAAATGCTCATCTTAAACAGAACTTTACTTAATTTTGATGCCTGCGTAATTCATTTCTACTTCCAACAACAGAAATTTGCATGCAACTCCAAGCAGAGGATTTTCTTGGGTAACATTTACAAAAATCATTTTCAAACATGCCAGAATGTTGGAAAACACAAGGAGAGTATGAAGCTATAGCAGAGATTGAGAACATTCAATGCAAACTATAAGGCATCTAGACGGCCAATACATTACAATAATAATAATAATAATAATAATAATAATAATAATAATAATAATAAAAGCTTTTGGTTTATAGTATCGTCAGTACGATACCGTTTTATATTTTTTCAACGTCTCTTTCTGTTTGTTTTACTTTTTCGTCTGATTCTCATGCGGGGCACGCATTTCTCTATTCAGTAAAAAAAAAAAAAAAAAAAAAAAAAAAAAGTTTCCTACCTTTGACCCTGTCCAGAATACCAAAGCTCTCTCACAAGTCAAAGTTCAAACATTTTTTGCAAACTCATGTTTTCCCGTGTGCTGCTCGACAAGACTAAAGTAGTGTTGCTTTAGAAATGAATTATTTGTCACTTACCCTGGAACCTAAGGCACTTATGGAATTCTCCGGAGTTTTTATTCAATTTCAGTTCTGTACAATTATAAATGAATTGCCGTTGAAGCTGTGGATCCTTTAAAAAAATGTATTTCAGAACAGTCTGTTTTCTATGAATGTGGGCTATGATCAAAATAAAAGATGAAATGGAGTTATTGTGGGTGCATAAAACTAATATACATTTGGTACAATTCTGTCCCTTAGTTAAAAATTTGTTACCTTGGCTTTTTGACACACTGAATAAATGTTGCAAACTGAAAACAAGTAGTAGGTTGATGAATTTAAAGTTAGACACTGATGCAGGCTCAAAAAATATCCGATTTTATAGTAGGGATATGGATGGAAGATACTTGTTTGTTTATTTTTAAATTCACCTCAGTATATGGTGTGCTTAATTGTTCATTTGGACTGAAAATGAACCAGGGAAGGGTTCGAAAGCCTTTTGTAAAGAGTTTTAAAATTGTAAAGAGTTTTAAAATTATACACGAACTCGTAACTTTTTTTTTATTATTGTGGACCCCTTAGAACATTATATATACTCTCGCGATAGAGAGTATTTCCCAACTAATACTAAGGATTAATAAGTACTGACTCGCAATTACTTAAATGGATAAAAAGTAGTATAATCCATATTTTCGATTTAAATAAAGCAGGACTTGAAACTTCTGTTCAAAAAGTGCTCACGAGTCAATATGTTTGTAATTTAAAATCATATTTAGATTTCTAGTAAAATTTTTAATGTAATGAATTTACTCTAATCACTAATTTTATTTATGTAAAAATATATTATGATATATTACATTATAAATTGTAAGATTTGTAACGGTATATTTTCTTAATAAAATTCAAAAAATAAAATACAAAAAAATGTGGGCTAGAGGATCATCATCATATTTGAATAAGTTTGCTTGTAACATCTGGTGACGAGGTAATCTGAGCGTTTGTATGTAAGCATCCTTGTTTTAATTATAATTTCCTTATCAGGATATAACTATTCATTCACGTTCATGAACTCATATAAAGCAGGAAGCTCCGACACTTAACACAGACAGGTACTACATTATACTACATATTACTTGGGTAAAATTCTTTTGGTTATTAATCATTACAAGTAATCGGTGCAAATGGGAGACTCAGAATCACAGGCTTTCGTAGTGATTCAAAGCTGGCAACGTATTCATGTTATCACTTTCGTAATGATGAATTATAACAGGAATATCTAAATGATGACATTTTCTAAGTTTAGCTTTAAAAGGTCATAGGTGAACGTCGTAGGAGCTTCGTCGATTAACATGCCTTGAAGCTCAAGGTTTTTGTGATGCCATTTTCATCGTTATAAGTACATATGGCAATTCTACAATTATCAAGTTATTCTAAACGCTAGAAGCCTAGCACTATATAGGAGCGCTATAATTCTCTCATTGGCGGTCAGGGGAGACGAGAAACAATTATAACAATTCATTCACCGCTGAATGACATATCGAGGACTAGACGCAGTTCTGATACAGCCAGACTCGGCAGCCTCCATCCTGTATGATACTATGACCTTGGGTCCGGCGTGTCGTAAAAGGCGATTAAAACAGCTGCTGCCCTGCAGTCGTACTGTTTATTAAAAAGGCTAGGCCCGCCGCAAATAACTGTGGAAACAGTTGCCTTGTAGTCGTACATTTTAGTAGAAGGCTAGGCCCACCGCCAATAACTGTGAGAACTGCTGCCTTGCAATCCTACTTTTTCGTAAAAGGCTAGGCCCACTGCCAATAACTGTGGAAACTGCCGTCTTGCAGGTGGACTGTTTAGTCAATGGTGAGGCCCACCGTCAATAACTGTGGTTGATGACAGCAAGGGCATGTGGTCGTAAAAACCCTCTTGCCAAAAATAAACTATGCCCGATGTTGTGAAGAAGGCAGTGGAGAAGACGCAGCAGGCAACTGATCCTTTAACCCTTATTGGACGGAATTATATATAGACATGCAGCTCCTCAGGCCGGGTAAACTTTGATGTCGGCTAATTTACGAAAAGAAAAAAAAAATCATTGGAAAGAAGAAATGCAAATGTACATGGTGAAAGAATTTTTTTTTTTTTAATTTCCTTACCTTCCACGAGAATTTGAAAATGACTATTTATAACCTCTTGTGGGCCCCCTTTTACAAGAGCATCGTAAATTTTACTAACATATGTTTTTTCTAATAAATAATTTTGTTTTATTTAGTAAAATTATAATTACTGCTCACACGATATCAAAACAATTAAGAAATAAAATCAGTAACAAATTCTTAGCATATTTGTTAAAAGAAATATTTACGTAAATTTACTGAGAACGAAGATTCAGTAACTTTTTTTACTTTTACATGTTATTTCTAAAAGTTATTTCAACTTTTCTTTGTTCATTACATGTACAACCGAAAGACTGTCGTAAAAGATAAGAACATAAACCAACAGCAACCCCTTGGTTTATATACGAGCAAATTTCAAGACCAAAAGAATACTCTATTCACTGATCACAATTCCCTCCTGTTCCTTCATAAAATGACAAATCATAACCAACGACTAATGAGATGGCTCCTGATGTTTCAACCTTATTAAAGGAACTGATACATTCATTGCAGACGCCTTGTCAAGAAGACCAGCACCGTCGTAGGACGACCGGAATGCTGGCTCTTCACCTCTGCCACCAAACGGATGGATGTGCAGGTTTTCCGGGCTGTGGGGGCGGGGGACGGGGAAGTATCCTATGATATACCGGCAAGCTTACGATTTGATGGCCAATACTGAATGACTTTTCGCCTCTTACCTGAATGACTTTTCGGCTCTTACCGTCATAAACCAACTGTTGTATTGATCGTCGGCCTGTTTATGTATTAACCATCGGTGTACGGTAGTTAACTGCTGCCTCAAGCCGTTCCGCTCGGACTGTGATTGGCTGAGACCTCACGCCATTCTGCTTAGCCTGTGATTGGCAGAGGCCTCACTCTCACCATTCCACGGCGCCAGTGATTGGCTGAGGATTCTCGTCACGTCTGCAGTTTCAGTTTTTGAAGATTTCTTTCTTCCTAGGTCTGAAGATGTTGTGAATGATAATAATACTACAAAACAACAGAACACCTTAGAATAACTGAACATATGCTGTTGACTTCCTCATCATTAATCTATTCATATTTTAAAATCTTACAAGAAACAAGAAAATTTTGTACTATACGAAAATCTGAAACATCCCAGCAAGGATGCACTAGTACCCAAGTCATCATAAGTTCTCAAAAATTTTGTTTCTGTTTCTCTCTCTCTCTCTCTCTCTCTCTCTCTCTCTCTCTCTCTCTCTTAATTTATTTTTTTACTAATGTATTACACATTTTTTCATGGCCGAGAGGTCCCTTTGAAACTTTAATCTCCTATTATTGACATATTGCGACGCTAGTTTCCAAGTTCCATCTTCGTTATTACGACTGTTGTGATACTAGTGCTCGACTGCTTGTCAGCTGTGGCAGATTCGGACATTTTAACGACTCAAGATATTGATTATAGGCGAGAGTGGCGTTGGGAAATCAAATGTATACTTCTGCGGTTCACAAATGATACATTTGATCCTGAGCAAAGTGCAACAATTGGTGTTGATTTCAAGGTGAAAACCATGACAGTTGATGGGAATTGTACTATACAAAGCTAGCAGCAATTTGGGATACAGCAGGACAAGAAAGATTTCGAGCATTAACACCAAGTCATTACCGAGGTGCTCAGCGTGTGATACTGGTATATGATGTAACTAACAGGAATACTCTTGCAAAGCTGGATATGTGGCTGAATGAGTTAGATACATATTCAACCAAAACTGATATTGTGAAGATGTTAGTAACAAAATTGACAAGGAGAAAAGAGAAGGTAGCAAAGAGGAAGGCCTTAATTTTGCCAGGAAACATACGATGTTGTTCATAGAAGCATCTGCTAAAAAGATGGTGTTCAGTGTGCCTTTGAGGAGCTTGTTCAAAAGATCATTCAAACTCCAGGGCTTTGGGAGATGGATCAGAGATCACAGGGTGGCTTTAGGGTTTCTAGTCAGTAGAATGAAGAACGAACCGAGCTATTGTGGTTACTGTGCAGTACTGTAGAATTATTATAGGCTTTGTAAAGTGATGTCATGATTATGATAATCTTTTTATTCCCAAAATATAAATAATGTATCAGTGTTGGATATTCTATTTTCAAAGATATTATCCACATACTACATAGACGCTTTAAAAGGTCTCATTAAATCATGTTGATAATAATACTGATAATACTGCTGCTACCACCACTACTACTAGTAGCATTTCTTCTGGTAATAATAATAATAATAATAGTAATAATGGTACCTTTAAGGAAACTGAATATGTACAGAAGACAAGTACGCCATTGTCCCTATGTTCATATTTACGATATTGATTTGATTTTTCCATAAGTTTTTTTTAATATAGCTCGTCATAATTGTATTAATAAAATTAATTTGATTTCAAAAAAAAGTTCCACCTTCCAAACTGTTGAAATTATTTGAGGTCAAAGACTCGACACGATATCACGAATACAATTTCCTGTCCTTACAGTAGTCATGATACCTTGGGGTCAAAAAGAGTTGCTGGGATGTGGTTCCTGGCTCCAGCTCAGATGTCGGCAAAGCGAAGCCCATGTAGATATTCTCTTCAACATAGATATTCTCGGCTCATCCAAATTTTCATAGATATTTCATTTTACACCTGACCCAAGTCCCCGTAGTGCCGTCAGTGCACCTCATGAGGTGTGTGTGTATATATATATATATATATATATATATATATATATATATATATGTATATATTATTATATGTATATATATATACATATATATTATATATATATATATATATATATCTATATATATAGATATATATATATATATATATAATATATAATATAGATATATATAATATATATATAGATATATATATATACATATATATATAAATTTATTATTATATTATATATATAATAATATATTAATTAATAATTTAATACTTAATTTATATATTATTATTATATATATATGTATATATAATTTCTATAACAGATTGTTTATTGTTTCACATTTTTATATTTCTCATTTTTATTATCTAAATCTTCAGTATTAATGTTTTTGTAGTTATTTTTCAAGGGGGACCACGTGCCCATTAGGCCCCTATCCCCTCCCCGGATCCGATAGTTTCCTGAGCAAAACCAGTAGAAACTACAAGTTGCACAGGGAAAGGTTAAGACCTGAAGTATTGGTAAAGGCGAGAAAAATGGCAACGAAGTTGTTCTTCGTCGAGTTTACCTGACGAAGTTCTGTATACACGCAGGGAGATTGGTCTGATAATCTTGCTCGGGGTATGTTTATGCTATTTTTTTTGATAAGCTGAGCAGACCTGGGAATATTTATCGTTGTAGCAAGGGACAGATGGCGCTTAGTAAGGGGCAAAATATTTTCAGAAACTTGAAGACTTCAAATGGAAATATAAAGGATATGTTGAGATTGCCATCCCTTTTTCACAAAGTTAAGAGGGAATTGATGAAATCTGTTACTTTTTATCTCGGGACGTGAAACAGCATAACATATATAGAGAGCCATTACTGATTACAAATATTTATGTAGTAATGAACTTAAAGCGATAGAGCGTCAGCAATTTCCAGGGGAGCGATCCATAGGGAACAATTAAAATTTTTATAATTATATTCGCTAAACAAGAATGAGGAACTAATATTCAGGAGTTTATGAAAAACTGCAATAGTATCTTCTTGTAAATTTAGTCTCCTATAGTCTACTATTCTAGTTAAACTCTTCCGGCTTCCCACTTTTTATAATTATTTACCTCCCCGCACACACCCCCCCCCCCTCCCCCAATCTCTCGAAACCCTTCTTTTTCTCTTTCTTCTTGCTTTAAATCTGGGCGGGAATTTTGCTCTTAGGTCAGTGAAGTTAGGTGCAAGGTGGCAGTGGAGGAAAGGACCAACTCTTAGAAGGGGCGTGGAAATAAAAAGTCTAAGAACCACTTAGAAAGAGAGACCCAGTCACAATTATCTCAAGTCTAAGGTGAAAACTGATAAATTTCGTTAACTGAATTGATGTCAGTTACTTTGCGCCTCAACATCCAAAAAGTTACCAAATACTAAAGTAAATGTTAGAGCGTTACTTTTCCCAAATCGGACATAGTAATATATTAGAAATTAGGAAAGACACTTCGCAACAGATTTGTCGCCAGGTGATGCGAGATGATCCCTAAGTCAGGGGCTCCCAAATCAGGGGTTGGGACCCCAAGTGGCGTCGGAATGGTCTCATTGTGTGTTTGTCATAGACAGGTCGTGGGGTCGCTGAGGTACCCCCAGGGAATGGGTGTAAAAACATCAAAGCAGGGGGTATGAGGTATATGTTAAGTTCAAATGTTGGTAAAGAACAGTTACTATATGATAGTCTCATTGAGAGAAAAAAAAATTAAATGATAAATAATAACTGTTTTAAATATATATACATGTATGTGTAGATAATATATATATATATATATATATATATATATATATATATATATATGTATATATATACATACATATATTATTGGGGGTCGCACTGAACAAGTGAAAGTGCTAAGAAAAGCCATGAATCTCTGCTCTAGGTAATAGATTTAGTAAGTGTGACCCTCCAAATGTGGAAAATAATGGTTGTTATAATTGCATTGGTAGTTGTATAGTAGCAGAAATATCGCCGTTAACCTTAAATTCCAGCGCGTATCACTGCTTATTACCTCTCTTGCGGCGCTTCGACGCCCCTAAAAATCACTAATAATATAAAAAAAAAACCTTCGAAATATCATTTTGTCGGTGTTAGAACTTTGATGTAGCTTTTGATGTTTCTGAGCTTCTAAAAAAGTTCAAGGGCGCCATTTTTATTTTTTTATCTCCTGAAGGCTTTCATGTAAGGGATATTTAACTTTTTTCCTACAATTTTTTTTCTGTTTTATGCGAGTCCGTTCGTATATA
>NC_061107.1:106769303-106806594 GCF_015104395.2 Macrobrachium nipponense
GCGAGGGCGAGTAGAAATCAATATGGGGAAGTAATCGGGCAGCTGTTGGTGGAATAAAGGACTGATGAAAATGAAAAGTGGGGTAAAAATAAATGTATAGCGAATCGATTAAGGAATAATTAGATTCATAATGGAGGGAGGAATAAGTAGATTTATTATGAAGGGGACTCCGTAGGGGGGTAGTGCCGTCAGTGGACCTCATGCAGCGCACTGTAGGCATTACTGAAGGTTCTTTGCAGCGTGCCTTCGGCCCCTCGCTGCAACCACTTTCGTTCCCTTTAGCTGTACCTCCTTTCATATTCTCATTTTTCATCTTACTCTCCACCCTCTCCTGACGCTTGACTCATAGTGCAACTGCGAAGTTTTCCTCCTGTTACACCTTGCGAACCTATTACTGTCAATTTCCATTTCAGCACTGAATGACCTCATAAGTCCCAGTGCTTGTCCTTTGGCTTAAATTCTATAGCCGTATTCATTATGGAAGGGAGAATAAGGGCTCCCATTCACTGAACGATTGTCGAGATCGACAAACACAGACACTATTCAGACAGTATGAACGATCTCCGAACAAAGATTTTGTCTCTGGAAGACATGGCATCATCCCTACTATACGAGACGTCCGCGATAGCGTTATATCGGCAGACAAACACATACATTGAACGACCTGTGTATGACAGACATAAGTCGCAAGCCAGCAACCTGGTCGTGACAGATTTCAGCTGGGATCGTTCACACCACGAAACTCCGCCCACTTTTGCATTCAGACAAACCCATACACAATGTTTTTGCGAACGATACCGCCAATCGTTCAGTGTCTGGGGCCTTGAGAGATGGATAGCAAGGGGGAAAAAAAAAAAAAAGTAAAAATTGTCTAAGAGAAGGGTGCCAGGAGAAAATGGATTCATAAAAGAACGGACAATTGATATAAGATACATAAAAACCGAAAATTAGGAGACATGCATAAAGGGTGAGAAGGGAAAAGTAGCCGCAAAAATATTAATAATGTGAGGGAAAGGAAAAACCCATATATAGGCATTATGCATGCATGTTTACGCGCATATATTATATAATAATATATATATATATATATTATATATATATATATATATATATATAATATATATATATATATTATTATATATATATATGTGTGTGTGTATGTGTGTGTGTGTGTGTGTGTGCGTGTGTGTCTGTGTGTGTGTAGGAACATTCGTTGAAATGAAAAGCAAAGTTACTAACACTTTAAGCAGCCTTTGAAAAAATAACAAAATGTGTACTGCTGTTTATACAAGTCGTATATGAATAGTGAATGAATGGCCGGATATGTAATGGAATTATTTTTAAGTTTCATCTTTAAAACACTTTTATGCTAAAGGAATAAAACCCTCATGGGAACGCAAACTCATTTCTTTCACCGTAACGAGCAATATCGTATTACGTAAAAAAAATAAAAAAAAAATAAAAACACACACACACAAAGAATATAAAAAAATGAAAAAAATACTTTGAAGGAAAAACTTAAGTTAGAGCCATGGGGCTTTTTCATTAGACTTTGCTGACAGGATTTAAACACTCAATAATTACATTTCGCATATTCCATTTGCTTTACACCTCAGTGAGTCTTCTTCATAGTCTAGGTATACCCAGACCGTGGTCTTCGCTTGCCACTAATCCTTTGCATTCTCGTGCACACACACAAAAAAACGCTTCAAAACCGACTTTAATATTCAGATATGAGTGAAATTAATTCTTCTACATTTTCTAAAAACTTACCTTAGGTCATTTATGCCGGGTTTCCCTCTGAGGGTTTCGACGAACTGAACAATAAGAAATGGAAAACAAAACCCAAGCAAGCAAGCAAGCAAGCACCACCTGCCATCCCTTTGCTTTAAGCTCTGCGTTTCTTGCTTCAGGTGAGAGAAGATGAGTTCCTGGAAAGGAGGCTGTGCATTAATGGTAATTGTGAAGGAATATGCAAGAGGTTTCTTTGTGAGGTCCAGAGGAGATGGATGTTTTCTTCCAGGTTTAGGGTTGCATGTTCTGCTTTGGCCCGTTCCATTTTGTTTATCTTCTTTGCCTTTTTCCAGTCTCCTCCTCTCCCTCTAAAAATGTCCTCTCTGTTCGTGGAGGACAGTGAAGCACTACAAGCCGATGCTTTTCTTGTCGTTTATTCGGAGGACGATAGGAAATCGCAAACAAGCTGACAATGCAGCCCAGTATCATCAAACGATTATTTTCATCATTGGGAATCATTTGCATAGATAGATAAAACCCAGCGGAACATATGAAAAGAACAGAGAGAGAGGGAGAAAGTTAAAAATCTGATGAATGGCTTCCACTTGGTTGGATAAAGATTACATCCCAAGATGATCACTTTTTTCCTTCGGTAAGAAGTGGAGTTTCCAGTTCGGTTTTGCGTGTTTGTTCGTCTGTCCTAATCCCCACTGAAAAGCAAATGAAGAAAAAAAAAAATTTCTCTCTCTCTCTCTCTCTCTCTCTCTCTCTCTCTCTCTCTCTCTCTCTCTGACAGATCCCCACTGAAAAGCAAATGAAGAACATTTTCTCTCTCTCTCTCTCTCTCTCTCTCTCACGCTTTCTTTTTAATACTTGTTTCCACCATGCTGTCGACGAACAAACCATGCAAAGTATACCATTTTCAACGAATTGTTCTTTTGTCTTTTGGCTTTCATTGATTGCGTGACTTCTCTCAATTTGTCATTGGAGTATTCTATTCATTTGGTTCATAGGTCTCTCAGTTCTCTGGACAGAAGACAAACAATGGCGAAAGCAGCTGTTCATAGTAAGGAATATTGCAGCAAACTGCGCTATGGATGACAAATGGGCAGGAAAATGTGAAACAGCAGTCATATAGGAACGATGGCGCAGGCAAGCAAAGGAGGGTCATCTTAAATAAATGATGAGGGATCGAAAAAGTAATTGGGAAGGAAAAGTGGTGTGTTACTCCTAAAAGCCTTTTGTATAAACGATCACCCGTTTCTCCTGGAAATGTGAAACTTGATGAGGCTACACATTTGATTATCAATACTTGAATAGATAAAAAGTAGAATGGTCCAGACTTTCAATGTGAAAAAAGTAGGATTTAAAACTTCTGTAAAAAAAATGCTCACGACTCAATATGTTTGTAATTAAAAAAACATATTTGAATGAATAGTAAAAGCTGTAATGTAGTGAATACACTTTAACTACGAATTTCTACTAACTTTATTTATGAAAATATATAATGATGAGTATACAATATTACTAATTGCAAGAATTTTAAATGTATATTTTCTTAATAGAACAAAATAAATTATTAAAGTAAATACCGATCTGGACTGACCTATGATAGAAAAATAATTTCTTCGTATCAAGAAATTGATAACTTCATATATTGACCATGAAGGACACTAACCAGTTGGGCTTCCTGACCTCTTATATGGATTCATCACCCTTTTAAGCCATTAGGGGCCTTTCCCCCATTATGTCAATTAACTCATTATAAGTAATGCCCATCGATATCTCTGGCACAATGTCCCTTTCAGCGACTAAGATACTGAACGAAAATTGATAATGAAATCTCTTTTCGGAAACTGAATCAATTTGAATAATAGCTTTTACAATGAGGCCTCCGTCACCAGAATTGCTTTAGTCACAGACGAATAACCATTTTAGTGAAATCCACTGAACAGTACTTAACTCTATAAGGATAAGGTCTTATTTAATTTAAGGGAAATATTTTGATGCAAACCGTCTTTTATTGGAAATTTAAAATATGGTAAAAACAATATTCTCGTCCTGTGACAGTTTATTTTTATGGGTCTCTCTCTCTCTCTCTCTCTCTCTCTCTCTCTCTCTCTCTCTCTCTCTCTCTCTCTTCTCTCTCTCTGGAATTTATTTCTGGTGATTAGAAATTCCTTTCTCGATATAATGTGGTTCGGATTCCACAATAAACTGTAGGTCACTTTGCTAGGTGACCAATTGGTTCTTGGCCACGTAAGAATGTCTAATCTTTCGGGCCAGTCCTAGGAGAGCTGTTTACCAGCTCAATGGTCTGGTTAGATTAAGATATACTAACTTTAACTCTCTCTCTCTCTCTCTCTCTCTCTCTCTCTCTCTCTCTCTCTCTCTCTTTGGGCCTCAAAAAGGTTGCTACAATCATGGAGAGAGGAATCACCAGCTGCAAAGATGTCGCTCATAAGTCATATAGATGTTAGATCATTGCTTTCCTGTTTAGATGAAATGAACTATGAGGAGTTATACTGTAAACGACCGTCTACACAAAAGCAACGAACGCTGGCAGTTGCTTGAACGCATATTAAAAGTCTGTAGTGAGTGAATATATACGTAAGTAGAGCTTACACACACAGCATGTCCGGGTATTCTGTACGTTCAAGCAACGGACATATATATGTCTTGGTATCTATATATATATATATATATATATATATATATATATATATATATATATATATATAATATATATATATAAAGAGAGAGAGAGTAAGAGGAAAAAACAAGAATGGATGAATAAGGGCGATACCGAGGCAAAGGCAGGTTATAAGAGGATAGAAAAGGGGAAGAGATGAAAAGTGATAAAGGGAGGAATCAGGTTTAATTAATCAGAATTTCTTTGTAACCGAATGCTGCCGAGAGAGAGAATCTGGATTATATCGTAGGGGAAAATGAAGGCCGATGTTCAGGAGCGAACTATGTGGAGTCAAATAATGAAGGGAATATTAAGATTTATTTTATTCTGTAGAGGCGAAGTCCCGTATGGCATCCCAGAACCAGCTCAGTCCCAGAGGACGAATTTGTGCCCAGAAAATACGACTTGTGAGTCGTCAGAGGTCTGATAAAAGGGAAATTGATTACGGAAGAGAGGAGACTATTCCATATTCTGAGAGTGAATCGTACAAACTTTTTGATTCATGAATCTGCCTGTACTAGGAGAGCAATAAAGTGTGGGAGAATTAGAATAGATGAGTATTTTAAAGTAATGTGTGAACCATTTTGAGGCAGGTTTTTTAAGGAGACACTTCCTGTCTAAACAGAACAGATCATTCGTACATATGTCCGGAGTAACCCTTCCGAGAAAGTACTCGCGGTGCATAATATACTCTTCAGGTTCTTAAAAGGCGACCCTAATGTGATTCCTATTGCATTTTATTACATTTTTTCTTAATTATTGTTTTTCTTTTTTAATAAGTTGGATCTCGTCTTTATGTATTTCCCTTTAGCTCATCTTACTTCTTCCTAATGAACACCACATTCATTGGAAGCTTGAATTTCAAGTCAGTGGTCCCAGAGGACTTGTTCCTTATGAATAGGTTTCATCTTGTGAATAATAATAATATGGAATGGGCAGGAGTAAGACTAGGAGGACAAACTATATATATATATATATATATGATATATATATATATATATATTATATGATATATATATATATATATTATACACATATATATATTATATATATTATATATATTTTTTTTTGGGGGGGGTTGGTGGGAAATGATCAACGTGTGTCATATAGAAATAAATTTCTACCTCACGTAGAGATCGAACCCAGGACTGTCAAGTGGATGGCAAGGACGCTACCAACTCCTGGCCGCGATGCCTATATGAGGTAGAAATTTACTGCGTTTGTTGTTGATTCCAATAAAAATCAGGATATTAGATGGCGTCTCTCAGTCTATCAACAGGTGTCGTTAGCAAGAGCAGGAACAGCAGCAGCAGCAATTGATAATAATAATTATCCCCTTAGGGGGTGATGCCGTCAGTGCACCTCCTTCGGTGCACTGTAGGCACTACATAAGGTTCTTTGCAGCCTGCCTTCGGTCCCTAGCTGCAACCCCTTGCGTTTTTCTACTGTACCTCCTTTCATATTCTCCTTCCATCCTACTTTCCACCCTCTCCAAACAATTGTTTCATAGTGCAACTGCCAGGTTTTCCTCCTGTTGCACTTTCAAACATTCACTGTCAAGTTCCGTTCCAGGGCTGAATGACCTCATAGGTCCTAGTGCTTGGTCTTTGACCTAAATTCTATATTCATTTCATTTGATAATAAGCATAGTGATAGTAATACGTAACCACGTAACTTGCATGTGGATCCATTCACTCATTGAAAGTAATTGCCAGAGCGCGTTTGCAATGTCAGAGATTTAAAAAAATGAAATAATAAGAAAACTTTTCATGTCCTTCAGAAACTTGATACACCAGCTACACGATGATGACAAGAAGATATAAAGAAGAATAGAGAAGACCTTAAATTGAATGCCGCCGAAACAGTCAATAATAATAATAATAATAATAATAATAATAATAATAATAATACTGTTAAAAAGAATGGCAGAATTAAGCGAGTTGATTTCATATATTGTTTTTTCTATTTTTTTCTTACAATTCGCTTCTCAGGCTCAGCGATGTTTCTGAGTAACTGGCCAATATTCATATTGGGAATTTCTAAAAATTATGAAAAGGCTGAAGGTGATCTTTTATTTTATTAAAACAGGATCTCAGGCCCAGGTCAAGCAGGAGTCGTCGTCAGATCGGGTATCATTCCGCTAACAATATATAAAATCACCTCGCTTAATTCAGTCATTTTTTTTAGCAGCATATGCCTAAAAGAGGGTCTTCTGCTAAATAATAATAATAATAATGTTCTAAGGGGTCCACAATAATAAAAAATGTTGCGAGTTCGTGTATAATTTTAAAACTTTACAAAAAGCTTTCGAACCCTTCCCTGGGTTCATCTTCAGTCCAAATAAACAATTAGGCACACAATGTACTGAGAGGTAAATTTAAAAATAAACAAACAAGAGTCGCTGAAGATTGTTAACTCTTGTTTGTTTATTTTTAAATTCACCTCAGTACATGGTGTGCCTAATTGTTTATTTGGACTGAAGATGAACCCAGGGAAGGGTTCGAAAGCTTTTTGTAAAGAGTTTTAAAATTATACACGAACTCGCCACATTTTTTTATTATTGTGGACGCCTTAGAACATTATATATACTCTCGCGATAGAGTTTTTCCCAACTAATAATAATGATTCTTTGTTGAATGACAGCACGTCATTCCTTTAGTGCCTCTTTGTATGTATGAATATTCTTTTATTTTTCTTTTCAGACATTTTCCAGTGTGACTAGGAAGGCCAGAGGACACCTGAGCCAATTTCACGGTAATTCTCAGTTATGCCCTGAATACATCAGCGAAAATGGTTGACCTCGCTCGCAATTCTCCGGTTCCTCGATTCCTTTTTTTAAAAAATATGCGTACTGAGAAAAAAGAATTTCCGTGAATATCGTTCACGTGGAAGTGTCACATACACCATTTTATTTATGTTCGTTTCCTGTGACATTGACGTAATTCATATCTTTTGAAATCATTTAAATGACGATTTTATCATTAACAAATGTCTGTATCACTTTTTATTTTAGTTATTTATTTTTATTTATTTATTTTTTTTTTTTTTTTTTGCTAGTGAAAGAAATATTTTCTGCCCGGGACAATGTTTTAGCAGAAGTCAGCCTCGTAAAATCTATACGTATCCACTATGCAATGTTACTTTGATAAAAGATTACTTTTTCTAGATAAGCGTCCCTGGTGGTGCACATTCCGTAAATGAAATGATTTTACGCTACTTGACTACGATTACCTTTGCTTCATGAACATTTAGGACACGACCAAAATCTTGCATTGTACGAGATATTTTTCAGGATGATTGCTCAGTGGAGTGGTTGGTATGGTCTTTGCCTGCCACCTCGGTGGCCGCGAGTTCGATGCTCTGGCATTCCACTGAGGGGTTAGAGATGTATATTTCTGGTGATAGAAGTTCACTCTCGACGTGGTTCGGAAGTCACGTAAAGCCATTGGTCCCGTTGCTGAATAACCACTGGTTCCATGAAACGTAAAAACACCATAAAAACAAACAAACAAAGATGATTGCTCGTGAACAAAAACGTCATGCTGTAATCCAATTTATTTTTAAAACTTTTAGAGTAATGGTAAAGGAACCTATTCTAGAAATAGTAAAGCTATGCAAAGATTTTCTTTGATATATGTAAATTAGGCGCAACCTTACTAAAACTATAGTGCTGGGAGGTCTCAAAGCTGGGATAAGGTCGTAGAACTCCTTAAACCTACTGGTATTGTAGATTCATTGTTTTGTTGAATAATAGACGATAAGCATCATGAAAAGAATGAAATTAATCGTGAAAGACCTGTTACAAAGATCCTGGTCGAATGTACAGTAAATATTATCTGCACACATTTATAGACATTTCTGTATATAATTATATGTGCGTGTATGTATATATACATACATACATACATATATATATATATATATATATATATACATATATATATATATATATATATATATATATATATATATCTCCAGGTTGAAGAGGTAAAAGCATGTCTTTCACAAGTATCGTTTATTATGCCAACGTTTCACATCACGTGCATCCTCAAGGATGGAAAATTACATACTATGAATACTAAACATCACTTATGCACATAAAAAATCTAAAAAGCATAAAAAATATTTGACATTTACAAATAGAGAAATTTTTAAATGTCAAACATTTTTTGGGTTTTTTAGATTTTTTATGTGCATAAGTGATGGTTAGTATTCTTAGTATGTATTTTTCCAGCCTTGAGGATGCATGTGATGTGAAACGTTGGCCTAATAAACGATGCGTGTGAAAGACATGCCTTTACCTCTTCAACCGGGATGTTGGTCTGGTCTGGCTACCCCTACGATTCCCCTTTAAACTTAATTATAATAACTTAATATATATATTACTATATAATATAATATATATATATATTATCATAAATATAAGTATATCTATATATATATTATATTATATATATATGATATATATGTGTGTGTGTGTGTGTGTGTGTGTGTGTGTGTGTGTGTGTGTGTGTGTGTGTGTGTGTGTTTGTGTTCCTGATCGTATGGGGTTGGAGACCTTTTTTTTTTTAAGTCAAGTCGAGAATTTAACAGGAGCCATTAAAGCATTCATTCTCAGCGTGTCGTTAACTATGAGAGAGAGAGAGAGAGAGAGAGAGAGAGAGAGACGTAAGTTGAAGAGATAGGTGTCTTAGGAATCCACGGTGGCCCATAAGAGTTTGGACAATGGAGGGATGATTGCTTCATTAACATGTCTACAGTACTGTTAATTGAGGTCTTGTTCCTGTCTCTCTTATTTCCTAACCCATCTCTCTCTCTCTCTCTCTCTCTCTCTCTCTCACCCCTTGGTGTGCGCGTGTTCTAGCAAAAAATAAATACCTGATTGCCAACACTTTATTGAGAGTGAGTGTTTCACCTAATCCTTGGTGAAGCTTTATGGAATATCCTGTAAATGAAAGCTTGATGTTTGTTTGTTTGTTTTTTGTTTTTTTAATTAATTTTCTCCTTTTGGGCGGTCATGTTTTATTTCAAATTTTCATAAGCAATTATTTTAGAAATAGGTCCATTTTAGCGGTTTTGATGAACCTTTGCCACTGACACTTTTCTTATCCAGCTCTAATATTGATTTCCAAATAAAAAACGTGTCCTTCGTGTGTACTGTACATATACACAGACCCACACACAATACAAAACTTTTTTAAAAGGAACACGCGTTTTATGTATTTCATACACACATATATTTATGTATATATAATATACATATATATATATATATAATTTATATATATATATATATATATTATATATATATATATTATATATATATATATATTATATAATTTATAATATATATCATATATAATTATATATATATATATATTATATATATATATACATACCATTATCATACGTTGCATCACGTTTTATTTACTTCGTCATCAAGTTATTCATATATATATATATATATATATATATATATATATATATGTATGTATATATATATATATATATATATATATATATATATATATAAATATATATGTGATTAACTTGATGACGAAGTATAATAAAACGTGATGCATATGTATGATAATGGTATGTATATATATATATATATATATATATATATATATATATATATATATATATATGTATGTGATTACTTGATGACGAATATATAAAACGTGATGCTATGTTTGAATAATGGACTATATATATATATATATATATATATAATATATATATTATATATTATATATTACGTATATGTATATATAATATATATATCATATACATACCTATACATATATACATAAATATATGTGTGTGTATGTAATACATAAGACGCGCGTTCCTTTTAAAAAAGGTTTATCAATTTAAGTTGTAAACGATTAAAGAAGATTTATAATTAGTTGATTTATTTAGAGGATGTTTTTTTATTATCATGTAACACGATTAACATGAAAGTAACTAAAGACGATGCTAAATCAGTCACCCTGAACAGACCTCCTTTTTGCCGAGCAGAACTGGATGACTTCAGTCATTATCCCATTCTGATTCTCAGCATTATCAGAAGCATTTTAAAGAACCAGTTCATAATATAATGTCACATCCATTATCTTATTAATATACTAAATCCGATAATCATAAATGTTTGCTCGCTATATCCTTATTACTTCGTCGGTCTTTTAAGAACTGAATCTCTCATTGTTTTGATCCACTTTTTAATCCTGTTGATAAACACCCGAAGCAGTTATCTATATTTGAAAGTCAAGGGAGCTTTCTCTTATTTCCTTGTGAGACGTCTTTGTTTATCGTGACTCCTGTCCCTTTCTTTCTTGATGAATATTTTAATTTGATGGAGTTCTTTCTTCCATTTACACATTCAGCTCTTTTATTGTGTTTGAGTCTATTTGGATAAGTTATGATATAATCTGAGAGGGAACGCTCTTATCTTGTTATTTCATTCATATTTTTGAAAGATCCTCTTCGTTGGTATTTTTAGGGTTCAGATTTACAACTGAAGTCTTCTTGTATCTCAGTTTCACTCGAGGTAGTTTCCATTGCTCACGTGGTAGCTAAATATCAGTTCCTACTAATGAGGTAACTGCTAAATGTTTAATTCATTTATATTGTAAAAAAAAAACTGGGCTTTACATAATGTAAGATGATTCCGTAACCTAATTAAATAGTTAATTGCTACTTTTTTACGAAAAAGAGTTCATTCCAGCGATGACTGGATAACCTTTTCCATCTTTTAATCATTAGATGGCTAAAGTGTTTCTAAAATCATTTCAGTATATTTGGACAGAGTCTAGCAGTTAAAAAGTGAGCCAGTTTGAATATGGAAAATTTACCTCGCAGTAAAAGAAAGCTTTTTCCTTTCGTGATATGATGCCAACATTTGAGTCTCCACTTGTTGCTATCTCTCCGAACTAGACTAAAGTAAGCTTTACTTGAAAGTTAATTGTTAATTGATAAAACAGTAAATTTTCTCAGTTTCCATAAAGCCTGAGACCTTGAGTACCGATACGCAAAATAACTTTGAAGATATAATCATCTTTATTAGTGAAAACCGGATCGATTCGTAATGATATTCCTTTGATATCGAGGATATTTCCCCATTCCTAATACAGGCCTCTCTAAATAGAGCTCCTTAAGGACGCGCTGTATGAGATCCTTCATTCCTTTTGTTCTTTCCTCGTCCTGACTTGGGCCTTCTTTCACCAAATCTTAATCCACAATTCACATCATTTATACTCAAATTCTCTGAGAGTCTAGAAATACGTGCCATTCTTTTGAATAACCTATTTCATGGTAATAAATCCCTTTATGGTATAGGTAAATAGTGATTCTCAAATCATCATATTCTTCTTTCAAAATCAAAAGATCGATAAACAATAGAAACTGGTAATCAGGAGCAAATGAAATCCGATAAGACAACTTTATTATTATACCTGTGCTAGATTTAAAGTATATCGAAGTTTATTGCATAACTGGATACGCGACTACTAAGATATGACAGCTTCCAAATTGGTGCAGTGTCCCCGTTAAGAACTTTGTCACGTGAATCTGCTGGTGATATTGCCCTTGTTGGTCTCTTCGCTCTTCTGCTTTAAGGTTGCAATGCCGAGGAGTTCAAGACTTCCCATCTTGTTTTATTTGTGTCCCTTTTCGTGCAGCCTTTTCAAAAACTCAGTTCACCTCTTCTTCCTTTTTCTCTTTTATCGGATAACATTGTATTGCTTTGGCTATCTCATATCTTTCACTTGTATTTTCTATTCTCTTTCATCTGTCTTACATTTTGCTATTATTCCCCTTTTGTATAATATATACATACATATATATATATAATATATATATATATATAATATATATATATACTATATATATTATAATATGAATAATAATATATATATATACATATATATATTTATATGTGTATATATTTATATTATTTATATTATATGTATATAATATAATATATATATATATATATATGTGTGTGTGTGTGTTAATAAATGTTTATGTTATATATATATATATATATATATATATATATATATATAATATAATATTATATATATATAAATAACGTATAATATTCACATTGCCTTCATATTATATCCCTTCGTAGCCTTCCCTCTCACAACCTCCTTGCCGTCTCTCTGCTTTGTTGCTTCCCTTCTCTTGCAGATTTCCTGTCCTTTCTCTTCTAGATCGCCTTTGACCATTTTCTCATTATTCCCCCACTGTTCTCTGGTGTAGAGTTACAGCATCTCTTCGACTTTTCCACCTTTTTATCTTGCTTCCTATCGCCTCTTCTCTTTACGAGTCACTTGACTGAAATTAATTGCAAAGACACACAGGACAGAATTCCATAAACCGAGTCCAGTTTCATTTGACAAGAACCACAAGGCGTGATCCGTCCTTCAGCTTACTCGCGACGCTTGCAAGATTTTCCCCTCACGCGTAAATTGTAAACATTATATTCCTCACTTAACGTATATTAGAACGTGCTAAAATCTACGGTAATAAAAAAGCGTTGTTTCACCAACCAAAATTCAAATAAATGCGCTATTTTATTAGAAATCATTTTTCTCTGCTGTTTAATCTGCGAATTATTCTTTACATTTTCATTCTAATAAATATGTCGTAAATTTCCTATCCTAAAATTCCTGCATCTAACTCAATGCGAAACACCTTTTTCAGACCTTTTTAGGCTTTCCTACCCCCACCCCGCCCCCCACTCCAAGAACAACAACAACAACAGCATCTCCAAAGTAGTTTGAAGGCTTACTCCCCGAGAAAGAGAAAATGCTTCCGGTGTGAATCACACGTGCATTTCTTATTCCGTAAATCTGACTGATCTCTGGACATCAAACTCACGACAAAATAAAATCAAAATGGAAAATAAGGAGACAACTATTATTGATCAAATGCAAGGACACCTTGAGAGATGATTTTCCGAATAAATGAATTATCAATTTTAATTATAATTAAATGGCTTCATTGGTTATAGTGTATCTTTATTGTGTTTTCTTTAAGATGCGCTCCTGAATATGATTTAAACCTTACACCCTTTTTTCTGTTATTTTAAGGGATCTATGTTAGCCTCTTTTTTTCCTCCGCTAATTTGTAATGTACATCTTATGTAGGTATTATATATTGTGTTTAGAAATACAAGAAAACAAAAACAAGGCGAAGGAAACTGAGATTCTCCGGTTTAATTTCGTTTGTTCTTGCTGGGAGGGAAAACCCCTTTGAGAACGAATAACAGCTGAAATACGATGATGACACAATGTCAGCCCTGAAAGCAGAAATGTAGTCTCAGGATATCTATTTCAAGAAGTCCACTTTTCCGTGCCAGGTAGAGGGGTTCAAAAACACGAAACGATTTTCTTCATGACAAGTCAACATATTCAGTAGTGTTATTGTCTTTACGCACGTAAGCGCCTTATTCGTTTCGTGAATTTTATTGCACCTGGTCAATATATATATATATATATATATATATATATATATATATATATATATATATATATATATATATATATATATATATATATATATACATATATCCCTGAACAGGTCCCTGTACTTTTATGGATACCTCTTCTGTTATCATCAAACTCAAATTGGTGTTTTATGGTTTGATTATCCTTTTTACTTATTTATATAAGAATGTTCTACTAGGTGTACTTTATCCAGTCGCTCTACAGACTTATAAGAGAATGTTCTACTAGGTGTGTTTTATCCAGTCGATCTACATATTTATATGAGAATGTTCTACTAGGTGTACTTTATCCAGTCGTTCTACATATTTATAAGAGAATGTTCTACTATGAGTACTTTATCCAGTCGTTCTACATATTTATAAGAGAATGTTCTACTAGGTGTGTTTTATCCAGTCGTTCTACATATTTATAAGAAAATGTTCTACAAGGTGTACTTTATCCAGACGTTCTACATAATGGTTTGTTTTGAACGTCGCTGTGATGTCCGCCATGCTACAGAGGTAGCGGTACATCTTGGGCTTGGTTCTTTTCTCCCACGCTGATCCAGAGCTGTTGAAGTTACGATCAAGTTTGGGTGGCAAAAGATTCTTAAGTCTAGTTTTGGTCTGAGCTAGTGGCTTCAACTCGTCTCTGGATTATAACCTCGGATGGGTTGGGCTTCTTTTGCGCTGTGTACGAGTAGATTTCCCATCTATTTACACCATGAATTAGGAGCATTATTGATTTTAGTCTTTGCTAACGTATGAACGTTGCTCTGTAAAATATGTTAGTATGATGTACAGTTTTTAACTTCCTTGGATGCAAAAGGAAGCTGTTGTTATGCATCTCAGCGATGCAGATGGATGAGCGCTCCGGGTAGTCCGTGAAGTCTGAGGATATATTGCAACTAGGCCAGGAATTTATCAGTCAGCCCGCGTTGTTTTTTCTTTTCATTGGTAACGTCGTCAATGAGAACTCCGATCACTGCACATTACTCAGCTAGCTTTTTCAGGCTGGTTTCTTTTCAGCAAGTCTTGATTTATGTGTATAATCCTGCTGCGCCAGTAGGGAGTGTCCATAAGACTTCCTCTATATACAGAGAATATGATATGAAAGTCACTACGTTTAGACCTTTTTGCATGACCATTGTTGGATACTGTCTTAGAATCAAGGACATTCACATAATGAAGAAACCGAGGTCAACGTGGAATAGGTCCTATCGTATGGCCAATGTCAGTATTACTGAAAAGCAAATGCAATTCTATGTCAAGTTAATTATCTATGATGACAAAATTTTCAGAACTCTTAATTTCATTTGAAAAAGCTGTACCTTTTATATACTCAGCGACAAGGTTAGAGTAAGTTTAGAATGGATCCTTAGGTCCAAGCCTTTTACAATGATATAATTCCTTCGATTAATGTCATTTAGTACATTCTTTTTAACAAAACTGAAACGAGACGTCTTCCGGTTGATAACCTTCATCTAAAAGCAAAAAATGTAAAAATAAAAAAGAAATAAAAACTATTTCTGGTTGCAGTTTTTTTTTCGAGGAAACTCCAGCAGACACCTTTAACAAACTAAATTTAAGACGGATTAAGGATCAAAGTCTCTCTCTCTCTTCTCTCTCTCTCTCTTCTCTCTCTCTCTCTCTCTCTCTCTCTTCTTTCTTCTCCCTCTTCCTCTTCTCTCTCCGCTTTTCTTACTTCTCCTTTTTCTCCTCCTGGGTTAGATATTTTCGTTTGTTTCATTAAAATCTCATCATGGTCTCAAAAACGGAAGATTAAAAGGGGGAAAAAATATTTCGTCCATTTTCCACTGACTAATTTTCTTAAGAATAATAGAACCAGTGATACTTTGAATCTTATAAACGTATCCCCGAGCCATGAGTTTTGGACACAAAAACATTGGCAATAGCTGCCGGAAATTTTGCAAGTGCCCGCCGGTTGCAGAACTTCGAAGAAATAAAGAAAAAACTTGTGCTGGGACAAATCAATACCTTTGTGTCTCTGGAGATGCTGAAGTGGATATTAATCTCAAGTTTTGTCCTTAAGCAATATCAGATTTATTTGAAGCGTAATTGCAGCAGTCTTTCGAGATAGTGATAATAAATTTCGTATGAAATGACACAAAAATAATGAAGGGGAGAGAGAATGTCGGGTCTCAAAGACTAGCAATTACCTGTCAGTTTGGGTAAATTGCTTTAGGTTATACACACCTGAATATCCAAGTACAAATATTTCGTGAGAAAAAAACATTCCTAATAATATAATCATCTGAATTTCAAATGAAAAGACGTGTTACTAAGTGTAACAAAAGCTGAACACGACTGCGTAAGTGGAAATAAATGTACATTTTTCTTATCGTATGGTAATTTTTACCTCTAACGAGACTGAAAGCCCCTTTCAATCGGATATCTACCCGTTAAAGCTAATAAGGCAGAGGATGCCCTTTCACGACCAGCAGCAACCGTTAACGAGCGCCAAATCCCCACAGGTTCCTATTCAGCAGCAGAAGCGTCAAAAACGTCGTCATACGTCTATTATGACTAAACGAGACGGTCGTCCTTATTTTGTACTCACTTGTATGTGGCTCAATAAAGAACAAGTAAGAAATGCGCCGAAGTTTTATCCTGCGCAATCGAGTTTTCTGTTTAATCAAAGCCACCGAAAATAGATCTATTTCTCGGTGGTTTCGGTATAATGCTGTATGAGCCGCGACCCATGAAACTAACCGCGGCCTGGTGCTGGCCTGTCCTATATCGTTGCCGGAATCACGATTATGGTTAACTTTGAACTTAAATAAAATAGAATAAAAACTACTAAGGCTAGAGGGCTGCAATTTGGTGTTTGATGATTTGAGGGTGGATGCTCAACATACCGATGTTTAGCCCTGTAGCTTCAGTAGTTTTTAAGATCTGAGGGCGGACAGAAAGAAGTGCGGACGGACAGAAAAAGCCGCCATAATAGTTTTCTTTTACAGAAAACTAAAAGTGTCTGTTTTTTACTGAACATCATTCCCGTAGGATATAAGTGCCGTCAGTGCACCTCATGCGATGCACTGTAGGCATTACTAAAGGTTCTTTGCAGTGTCCCATCGGCCCCTAATTGCAACCCCTTTCAATCCTTTTCAATCCTTTGGCTGTACCTCCATTCCATCCTGCTATTTATCCTCTCCTAACGATTATTCATAGTACAACTGCGAGATTTGCCTCCAGTTACACCTTTCAAACCTACCTACTCGCTATTTCCTCTCCAACGCTGTATGACGTCAAAGGTCCCAGTGCTAGGCCTTTGGCCTAAACTCTGTATTCCATTCCATTCCATTCCATTTGCTGAACATTATGAAATCATTATGTGTAGTGTGAATTATGTGTGCCTTGAATTTCTAGTCAATGGATCCTGTGGGCTTGTTCCGTATGAATAAGGTTCATCTTCCGAATGGTAGAAGTAATAATAATAATAATAATAATAATAATAATAATAATAATAATAATAATAATAATAATAATAATAATAACGTATGTATTTGTGTGTACATCCAATTAGTGCAAGGGAATAACAATGATAGCGACATTCACTCTAGTTACCTTTCCATAAAAATAGGTTTTTACAAATCTTCTAATGCTTATTTCAGAAAATACCATCTGTGACTTGAACAACTTTTTCGCTCTCATTCCCCCAACAAAACACACAAAACTTCGTGGAGTTTTCTTTCTCAGGATGCTGTTGAGAGACTTTGTCTCCTGTCCATGGTTTTTCTTGTGCCGTCTCAAAAGTTATTTCTTCTCTTATTACTTTTACCTGGGGTATTATAATAATTAGAACGCTTTATGCCACATGCGTTCATAAACAAAAGCACACACACACACATATATATGGGTGTGTTTGTATCTGCAGTTCTTAGCAGAGAAAGATGATTGTAAGCTAAGAGACACCACATTAGATTAGCGACGCATTTTGGTGTTCCTTCATAACGAAATTCTCAAGCTTTAAAGACACATTATACTTTTCATAGTTAAAAGAATATAGTGCCGTTATTGGCCGGCAAAATCGAATAAGGGAGTAAATAACAAAGATAATTGACATAATCTTTGACGTTATCAAATGACCAGGTACACAACACAATATATTCAATTATCTATACCAAAAAGCGGGATACAATGACTTGCTTAGGTTAAAACTATTCTGATCGACTCAAATTCTCAGGTAAGGATCCCTCATCAAACATACCTAGAACACAAAATTCTGTTTCTGCAGCTGAGCCCACTTTTTGAACTCATCTCCATGAAACTCTCTCCTTTATCATTTATTGCTGAAGCTCCATACCAACCAATAATACAGTTTTATTCTCCACCTACCGACATGACATAACCACCCTGTCATATTCTTCAAACCCAGCCAGGCATAGAATCTGACGATCCCAAAAAAACTATATCATTCGCATTCTTTTCCAGGCATTGACCAAATACTACACTCACTAATGCAACTTTTATTACCCACCTCACTCAATCATGGCCATATAACTTTCCTGACACTACGTAGAAGCTCTACCCTGTCACCTGTCATGAAGTGAGAAAGCGTCCTCTTAAAGTTAAAGCAAATAAACTATCGTGCTCTTCCTCTCTTCTGCAATGCATGGCAAAACCACAAGACTTTTCTTCTATCTCGAGTTTCTTGCAAAATCAGGCCAAATCATCGACCTTTCAACTCCATGCCAGGTTATTTTGCGACTTACTCCCCGCAGAAAGGCAGAAATGCTAAAGTATTTCAAAACCTCTTGCCACAGTTTTTAAACGCATTTGCAGCAAACAAGGGCTACAATTTTGCCACACTTACAAAAACCTCAGTGTTTGATCACAATTCAATATGCAGAAGTGACTATCTCTGAGGGCAGAATTAGTGAAAACAAAAATAGCTATAATAAGTTACATTATAATTCTCTCTCTCTCTCTCTCTCTCTCTCTCTCTCTCTCTCTCTCTCTCTCTCTCTCTCCCCGAGTGCGGCAAAATTAAAGCTCATTTGTATACTAACTTTTAATTTTGGTTTCTAGACAAAAGTTACACTTTGAGCTCCCTAATTACTGAAAATATACTAAGTTAAATGAACTTGGACTTTCGTTAGAAACGGTAAATATCATTTTCGGACATTAATTTAATGTTGGAAATAGCTCAATGCAAAAATGTCCTGATATGAAATGAACTTTGGCTTTTGTTGAAAACATTGCTTGATGGAAGTCGCTGTTTTTTTTTTTTTTTTCTTTTCTTTTCAGGAAGAAAATGGTCCTCATTCGTCTGGTAGCTGTCATAGTGACATGGTGCTGGATAGCAGCCGGGGTTGTGGGGATGGCTGGGGGTCAACGAGCCCCTTGTTACCAGTGTGAGATGTACAGAGAGAAGCATCCTCATTCCCATCCATATACAGCTGTGAGTAGTTCAAAGGCTTTTAATTATACTCTGTTTTTTTTCATCTATCCATCCGCCTGTGGTGTTTTTGTATGGTAACACTGCGTCCCGGGCTTTAGATAGTTACGTTATGTGTAAGTTTTAGGTAAATAAAAGGATATCTGGGTGTACATTTGCAACTGAAAAGTGTTTTAATAATTTACTGTATGCGAATTACACCGTTAATATTCGAAATAGGATATTATAATCGTTGAATGTAAGCTGAATGTAACTATCTAAAGCCCGGGACGCAGTGTTACCATACAAAAAAACCACAGGCGGATGGACAGATGGAAAAAAACAGAGTATAGTGAGGCGAAGTTAGGGCAAGAGTGCTGCACTGATATGACAGCAACAACGCGGATGGAAAGTAGGTTCAAATTTCAGAATAAAAATCATTGTATGCAATAGGCATATCTAAAAGCTGAGGACTTGATCATTCTAGAAGGTATTACAGAGAGATAAAAACTCAGAAGGGTGTCTCTGAGAATTGCGAATTTCAGAAGAATATTCTGGAGACCGGAGAACTGCAAAGGGGGAATGTCGACACTTGAACACTTCAGAAAGTTAGTCGGGAAAATACGATTGTAAAAAAAATATAATAAAAAAATCCCGGCCTTCAACAACCTTTACAGTTGGATTTGGCACACTTGGAAATTCCCAAAGGACATTCTCGAGACTTGAGTCCACAATTACAGAGTAACATTATTAAAAATTTAAGAGCCCAAAATTGGATTCTGACGACCTGGAAATTTTATGTGTATCTTTATACTTGGCACTTCTCAAATGGAATTCCGAAAACTTCGAAACGATGTTCAAGAGCCTTGACATTTGGGGTTTTTCTGGAAGTCTGAGAATTCCAAAACGGTAGTACCTACTCTATAGGCTTAAAAATGACATAAGAATATATCAGATCCATTCAACAAACATGAAGACACCGACTGAGATATAAAATGTTGCTACAGATGAAAAGGCTGTAAACAAAATGTTTCTTTCAAGTGAGAAGAGAACGAATTGGGTAGAAATATAAATTCAGGTCAAAAAAATAATATTATAGATTCCAAATCTTTTATCATAAGACATATTTTTACAATTTCTTTATTTTGTGTCCCTCTTTTAATCTCTGTATGTGAGCGACTCTTCACTTTTACACTGCATAAATATCACTAATCTCCCCATCCCAGTTTTATCTTACGTGTCATCAAGAATTTATAGAGATTTTTACATTTTATGAATGTATTTTTTCTTGAAGGAAACATAACTATTTATATGGTGAGTCCACGAAGAATAGTTAGAAAGGAAAATTGTTTTTATAAAGGAATTTCACCTTCCGCAAATCTTTCAAGGGATGTTTATTCATTTAAATGGAAAACACTAGCAATTAGTCTAGAGCTCAGATTCTCCCCTCTCTCTCTCTCTCTCTCTCTCTCTCTCTCTCTCTCTCTCTCTCTCTCTCTCAAAAATGATAGGCCCACGATTGTTTGTCCTACTTGTCCACGTTATCTCTCTCTCTCTCTCTCTCTCTCTCTCTCTCTCTCTCTCTCTAAGATAAAAGGTCCACGATTGCTTGTCCTACTCATCCACATTATACTATAGTCCATTCACATAAGGTAGATTCTTGTGCCTACGAGACGTTTGTTTGGCGGCCTCTGATTGGCTGGTACCGGGAGGCAGACTGCTCGCTCAGTGGGTCATATTTTCGTTTGTAGCTTAGAAAACTAGCATTATGTTTACATTTCTTCATTTATCTCACGTTTTACAAAAGATAGGAAAGTTTTGGTCATACCAAAGGATTCGGTATTAAATGTACAATTAATTAATCTTTTCATGAAATCAATAAGTTAAAATACAAAGGAATTACAAGTAGAAGTGAGGAAAGGAACATTTCATTCTTTATACCTGTTTTTATTTATCATCAGATTTTGCATAATTCATGAGATCAAGATAAAATAAAATTTTTGTGTTTTTAAACAATAAAATCACCCTGAATACGCTGGTGCTTTCAGATTTTAGATGCGTGTAATATGTAAATGGAAAATGAGGAATATATGTAATTATGCTACATCCGTACTTGACTCGGTTTGACAGTAGTGCCGAGAGACGCAAGATATCGTGGGTTCTGGCCCTCTTAGCTAGAGCCGTTGGTGCGTTTGCAGTTGGCAATTGGCGATATGAGAAGTTTGCAGTTTCGAGAATATGTATTTACCGAATTATTATGTCATTACATTTTCTCTAAATAAATGCATAGATTTCCCATTATGACTTTCGAACATTTTTACTCAAATATCATATATGTCCGTATTTCTGGACATATGATAAAAAAAAAGTAAATAATCAGAGTGATGCATCTGGGTGTTGGCTTCAATGTAGTCTAGGTGAGAAATGTGGATGCTTTATGAGGTTCATTGATAAATAACAGAACTTATTTCTCAGGCCAATAACATCAAAAGCTTATGGTTTTCATGTGTTCCCTCAATAAACAAAAGTACACCTGTTTATTTCTTACCATAGAATTTGTTGACGGTGTAACATATATAATATTCTGTCTTTTTCAGAATTGCTTGAGTTACTCTTACACCAGAATATTTATCTCCTTTATATACATGTTACACTTGACAACATGTATACAACAATGTTTAGGAAAAATTTGATTAGTTTTGTCCTGTGGTAGTTCATTATTCTTGAATCATTTAATTCATACCTGAGTTAGAATAGCTCCCATAACCGTTCCTACACCCCTGCATTATTGTATATAAACAGGTGTACTTTTGTTTATTGAGGGAACACATGAAAACCATAAGCTTTTGATATTATTGGCCTGAGAAATAAGTTCTGTTATTTATCAATGAACCTCATAAAGCATCCACATTTCTCACCTAGACTACATTGAAGCCAACACCCAGATGCATCACTCTGATTATTTACTTTTTTTTTATCATATGTCCAGAAATACGGACATATATGATATTTGAGTAAAAATGTTCGAAAGTCATAATGGGAAATCTATGCATTTATTTACAGAAAATGTAATGACATAATTCGGTAAATACATATTCTCGAAACTGCAAACTTCTCATAACGCCAATTGGCAACTGCAAACGCGCCAACGGCTCTAGCTAAGATATCTTGCGTCTCTCGGCACTACTGTCAAACCGAGTCAAGTACGGATGTAGCATAATTACATATATTCCTCATTTTCTCTTTACATATTACACGCATCTAAAATCTGAAAGCACCAGCGTATTCAGGGTGATTTTATTGTTTAAAAACACAAAATTTTATTTTATCTTGATCTCATGAATTATGCAAAATCCGATGATAAATAAAAACAGGTATAAAGAATGAAATGTTTCTCTCTTCACTTCTACTTGTAATTCCTTTGTATTCTAACTTATTGATTTCAGGAAAAGATTAATTAATTGTACATTTAATACCGAATCCTCTGGTATGACCAAAACTTTCCTATCTTTTGTAAAACGTGAGATAAATGAAGAAATGTAAACATAATGCTAGTTTTCTAAGCTACAAACGAAAATATGACCCACTGAGCGAGCAGTCTGCCTCCCGGTACCAGCCAATCAGAGGCCGCCAAACAAACGTCTCGTAGGCACAAGAATCTACCTTATGTGAATGGATTATAGGTTATTAGGTCAGTCATTACGAGAACATGTATCCTAACACGAGTATATAATTTTGTCTTTCGTAATTCTTAAGGCGAACCTGAAACGACTGAGCAAGCCTCACGATGTTCTTCTCGTGTTTATTTGTGTAGGTTTCCTTGCTAGTATGATTGAGTGTTCCCTTTCACCCTCACTGTCATAAAGAATATTTGTAATATGTTTAGCTCCATAAGGGTAGGTTTACCTTTGTGGTCACTTAATAAATATCATATCTGGACTGACAAGTCTTAAAATTACGAAAGTTGTGTGTCATGTTTACAGATAGGTATTGTACGGGAATACGCGTTCTTTCTCGAGAGTAGCTCTATCAGATCATTGCACAGGATGTGTCCGCTGTGGTATGCGTTTTTACATACGTAGTTAGTTATTTTATTGACAACAAATATACAATTATTAGTACAAATTTGTCCACAAAGAGACATAATACAAAATATACCAGGTGGACAGTAATCTCTTCTTGCAAGTACATGGCCTACAAAGAAAACTACAGCATCAAGAAAAATGCAACATCAAGCGTAAATAACATAAGCATATAAGACCATAAAAAAAGGGACTTACTACAGAGAAAAACGTAGTCACATCATTATCCAGTATTAATTCCTAACACACACATCATGCTTGAAAAAAGGTAGTTTATTTGAAGAAAAACAAAACAGAAGACAAAGCCGCACATTACTTATGAATATGAAGAACTTCATAAACATATGTACCCAAATCAACAATATTATCATTTTCATTTAATACATGCCATTGACAGAGGACAATTGATCAGAACGTGTAACTCGTCCTGAATAGTGCTGTTATCACAAGTACATACCCTTGATTCTGGAGGAGTTCGGCTCCACCTACCTGTTTCTATACGAAGGTTATGGGACATGAGTCGTATATATATATATATATATATATATATATATATATATATATATATATATTATATATATATGTGTGTGTGTGTGTGTGTGTGTGTGTGTGTGTTTGTGTTTTATACAAAACAACATATACAAAACACATATATACATATATATATATATATATATAATATATATATATTATAATTTTATATATATACATATATATATATATATATATATATATATATATTTATAAAATTTATTTATAAATTTTAATTATACTATATATATAGATATGATTTATAAAATTTATATACATATATTAATATATATATATACACACACACACACACAGATTATATAATATATATATATTCAATTCTATTAATATTGAATCTTTATCCCATCACCGTGATTCTTACCGATAACATCACTGAAGTCCTAATTTCTCCTCAGTCCGCTGGGCGCTGGTTCAAACCCACGAGAGGACGAAATTGTTATCAGCTTAAAAATTCCCCTTCGGTTAACAGTATGAAAAAAAAAATCAATTGGATATGAAAGGACATTTGCAGCTCGAATTTATGTATGTATATACTATATATATATATATATATAATATAATCTATATATATATATACGTAAAAGTATAGATATATATTACATAAAAGATAGCATTCCATTCCTAATCCTGGATTTGTGACACAAATGCCAAGTTTTTGGCTTCCCATCAGCCATTGCAAGATTTGTATCCAGCCACCGATGGTATTGAGTTAATGACTCCTCCTCCACAACCCTGCGTCACTTTACTGTTTCTGTAAAAAGAAATCCTGATAACATATGGCTATTAAATTGTTCTGTCATCAACAGTACCGGCCCTGTCGTGCTACCAGACGCGTTTTTCGACATTTCTTCCGACTGACTCCAACGATTGGCGCCCGAAATGAGCAGCATAACAGAACAGTCCAGAATGGCCTAAAGTCAGAACATCGAGTAGGAACCTATTGTGGCAAATTTTTCTTCGTAGAAAGTTCGATTTAATTTCATCCCCTCTGATGATGAAAACATCATGGCCAGTAAGGCTACAGGATTTTAAACGCATTTCAAATAATATACCAAGATTTGCGTCACAAAGAAATGGGTCATGCTTTATTTGAACCAATAACAGTAAAGCTACCATTCTTATAGTCAATATTTTCATCCAGTAAATCACCAACCGTGTGATTTGGTCAACTGATATCCCTTTACCATAAAGTTGATATTAATTATCAACCATAATTCCCGCAGTTCAGTGTGAATGCGATCGATTGCCAACGAATGTTCATTTGCCCTGAACCGCGCAAAGGGAGTTGTCAGGACAATTTTCCGCTTTTATAGTTTCTTTTCCAATGTTCCCAGGTACGAGCCCACTGTGTTTACCCATGCAACTGCGGACCCATACCCTCGTGTGGACCTGGGACGCCCATAATTCAAGACGGGTGTGGGTGCTGCTGGCAGTGTGCCAGGCAAGCGGGTGAATCCTGTGATGGAGTGACACTGTGCGATATTTCGAGAGGCCTCACCTGCAGGTACAACACCACAGCTGATGCCGCCGGCGTCTGTCAAGGTACCACCGCAGCCATCTTGTTCCGCCATCTTCCTGTTCGGGGAGAAATTCATTTCTCTTAGAATTTACTCTTCTTTATTCATTCATTTCTCTATTTATTTATGCAATGTAACTTAGATCGAAATCCCTATTAAAGTAGTTTTTAGCGAGTTTAGTGAACTTTAAACTCCGTCGTCAATACATAGTTTTGGTAATGTTAAGAATTCATTGGTAACCTGTTGTAGAAGAGTATTTAGAAGATGAATAAAATGCTGATCATTTAAGAGTCGATTCAAACGTAAAGGATTGTTCAGGGAAACAAGAAAGCTTCAAATCTAAGATCTCGACGGAAATCATTGCAGATTAAAACCACTTCGTCCAATGACAGGAATAATATTGATCCAATTTCGCACACACAGAAGTATTTGAGGCGAGATGTACCGTTAACGGTACTATCTACGAACATGGAGAGACATTCTTACTGGATTGTCGGACACAGTGCACATGCCAGGTAAGCCTATTTTAATTGCTGGTAGTCTTCAAGGCATTTATGAATGTCATCTACGTTATCATTATCATTATCTTGATTATAATTACCATCACCAAAATGGAGGTGACTATGGAACTAAAGTTCACTTTTTAGTTTTCTGTAAAAGAAAACTATCAAGATGGTATTTGTCTGTCCGTCCGCACTTTTGCTGTTCGCCCTCAGTTCTTCAAAACTGAGACTAGAGGGCGACAGGCTGTTGTGTTGATCATCCACCCTCCAATTACCAAACTTACCAAATTGCAGCCCCTAGCCTCAGTAGTTTTTATTTTATTTACAGTTAAAGTTAGCCATGATCGTGCATCTGGCACCCCTATAGGTGCCATCAACAGAGGCCACCACCGGGCCGTGGCTGAAAGTTCCATGGGCCACGGCAGAGTTTCATAATGCATTACATACGCTGTACAGAAAACTCGATTGCGTCAAAGAAACTTCGGAGCATTTTTAACATTTTAGTAATTGTTGAGGAAGAGTATTTCTCATTTGCATTTCTTTGAAGCTTAATTGCACAGTACAATAACAAAATAATCTTTGATCATTTCTTCTCTCTTTCACCTTCAATTTCTTTTGTCTTGTCTGTTGGGTAAATGATATTCCTTTCTCGTGCTGAATTGTCCTCGTTTGACCATTCCAAACATTTGTTGTGCTTTTTGGTGCTCCGGGAATGAATAAATTACAAAGCATTTAGCATTTGGAATTTGAGGGAGCTTCTGTTTTGGGGTCTCCATCCGGTCGTGTTCGAATATGAAACCAAAACGGCCGAATTGTAGTTGGAACGGGGCAATTATTAGTCAAATGTCATTTCCCTTTCGTGTTCATTCATGCTGACGCATATAGACTAAAGATATATATATATATATATATATATATATATATATATATTTATTTATATATATATATATATATATATATATATATATATATATATATATATACCTTCTCGGTCCGTCTAAAGTTCAACTGTAGCGTTGAGCGGTCATTTTTTCAGCCTGAAGATGAGGTTTTAAACCTCGAAAGCTCGTAATATTAAAGAATGTTCTTCCTAGTCTTGGCACTATTATTCATCATCAAGCTAAGATTTCCAAGTAGCCGCCCAATTACTGGAATATATTATTATATATATTATATATATATAAAATAGTAAAGAAGGAGAAAGAGACGAGAGAGAGAGAGAGCTCCTGGGGGGTGGGGAGGAGGGGCAAGCCAGCCCAACTCAGTGCCGGTCCCAAGCCCGGATAAATAGGGAGGGTTGGAGTCAGGAAGAGCATCCGTCTGTAAAATGTCCCGCCAAAGCTTTTATGAAATGATTCTTACAAGGAATGAGAATAGGGCTAGGTTGTCACCCGGAAGTGACCCACAATTACATCGCCCTAACTCTGTGGATATGCAAGGGCTACCGCATCGTGAGCGAGTGCAGCTGAAGAAGCGAGCTCGAGAAATAAGAGTAGGAACATTAAATGTCGGTGCAATCAAGGTCCTTTAAATATACTCGGAGTGCAAACAGGAAGAGTGCGGGCAAGATGGAGAGGTAACGAAGCGAGAGAACTGGGGGAGAGGTATAAGCTAATTTTTAGCGGAGCCAATAAAGAAGGCAGGAATGGTGTTAGAATAATTCTGTCAAGTGAAATGAAGAAGGAAACCTTTGAAGTAAATAGAAGAAGTGATAGGATTATCTGGATCAGGCTGATGGTTGAAAATTGCACTGTTAACATCTTTAGTGCATATGCAGCCCAGATAGGATGCTCAGATGAAGAGGAAGATCGTGTGGCTTTAATGAAAGAAATGCAGAGGGTGGGAGAATTGTTGATTTTGCTTCTTCCACGGATATGGATGGCACTGGTGAGCACTTTTTTCACCAAGCGGCAAGAACATCTAGTTTCATACAAAAGCGGCGGAAGGTCCAACCAGATAGATTATTTGGTTTATAAGAGGAAAAATTTACGTTACGTGAGGTAAAAGATTGTAAGGTCATACCAGGAGACCATGTGAGTGCGCAACATCGTTTGGTAGTGATGGACTTGGTTATGGAAATTGAACAAATGAGGAAGAAAAAATGCAGAGGCCAAAAAGGATTAAATGGTTTTAAGCTGAAAGAGATTGAACCATGTAGACAGTTTAAAGCAAAAGTTTTAGAAGAAATAACACGAAATTGAAGATGTTAATGAATAGTGGAACAGAACGGTGGAAATAATATTGAGGGTTGCTAGAGAAATATTGGGTGAGAGTAATGGCAAGATGTTCGAAAATAAGGAAACGTGATGGTTCAATGAAGAAGTGAAGGATGCGCCAAAATAAAAGAGAAAGAGAAGCAAAGAAAAGATGGGAGGAGGCCCAAATGGAAGAGGACTGGATAGCCCATAAGGAAGCAAATAAATTAGCAAAGAAAACTGTAGCAATTGCTAAGGATAGAGCATATGATCAGCTTTACCAAGAGCTAGATACCAAAGAAGGGCAAGGAAAGATCTTTAAACTAGCACACATGAGAAATAAGAGTACAGAGGATATAACACACATAAGACAGATTAAGGATAAAGATGGGAATGTACTGAGGAATGAGAGAGACATAATAAGGAGTTAGGAAGAATATTTTGAGCCCTTGTTGAATGAAGAAAATTAAAGATTTCTAAGAGGATATGGACACACAAATTATGGACCAGTCACAGAAATAACAAAAGCAGAAGTTAGAGTGTCACTGGGAAAGATGAAAACTAGTAAAGCGGAGGGGCCGGATGGCATACCTGCAGAAGCCTGGAAGGCTCTTGATGAGGAAGTAATTGACATATAGTGGCAATTAGTGAAAAAGATTATGGAAAGTGAGACGATACCCGAGAAATGGAGAGAAAGTATGTTAATCCCAATATTCAAAGAGGAAGGGGACATTCAGTGTTGTGAAAATTACCGAGGAATCATGCTCATGTCACATACTCTAAAGGTATTTGAAAGAGTTATGGATGAAAGGTGACAGCAACAAGTTCTCATCGGTAGACACCAAATGGGATTCATGAAGGGTCTCAGTACTTTGGATGATATTTTCGCTCTGAGACAAATAATGAAAAAGTACAGTGAGAAGCAAAAGATCTTGCATATGTCCTTTATAGACCTTGAGAAGGCATATGACAGAGTACCACGTCAGTAAATATGTAGATCTCTCAGGGAGAGAGGAGTGATGGAGAAGTATGTCAGAATGATCAAGGAGCTGTATAGAAATGTAAAGACCAGCATCAGATCTACAGTTGGAAGAACAGAAAATTTCCAGGTTGGAGTCGGGCTACCAGGGATCCGCTCTGAGCCCACTTCTGTTTAACATCGTCTTGGATGTGTTGACGGAGGATGTCAGGGAGGAGCCACCATGGTGTCTGCCCTGTGGGGGGGGGGGGGGGGGGGGGGGGGGGGGGGGGGGGGGGGGGGGGGGGGGGGGACGAAGCTGGAAAGATGGAGTTATACCTTGGAGAGTAGAGGTTTAAGGATAAGAAGGAGAAAGACATAATATATGACAACCGAATTGGATGGCGACCAGCAAACCACAATCAGATTAGGCGGGGGAAACATCAAAAGGGTCCATAATAATATTCTAGTATCTTGGCTCAGTGCTTGACATCGAGGGGAACATGGAAGAACATATTAGGGGTACAGTAATTGTCACTGAAGCATCAAAGAAAGTACAAGAAGCAAGGTTAAGATGGTATGGCCACCTGATGAGAAGAGAAGAGCAACACATGGCAAGAGAGGTGATGGACTTGGAGGTGGATGGAACACGAAGGAGAGGAAGACCTAAGACCAGGTGGAGAGGTTGCGTTTTAGAAATGATATGAGAGAGAAGGGAGTATGGGAGGAAATGACGCAGGACAGAGGTAGATGGAAGAGACTCATTAAAAACGGCGACCCCGAATAGGGATGAAGCTGGGAGAAGTAGATATATGTGTGTGTGTGTGTGCATTACACATATACATGTATGTATATATATTATATATATATATATATATATATATGTATATATATATATATATATATATATATATATATAGAATATATATATATATATCTCTATATGTCCTTACCCTGTGCGTCAACTGTTTGTACGTATAGATGCTATATATGTTCATAACAATATAATTCGTAAGCTTTTCCAAAATAAAGTAGCATGACTATCTAATTTTGAGGATGATATTACCAAATATATTGTATCTTCCTTATGTATTTATATTCGTGTCCTGTTGACGCTTCTGTCAACAATATTTAATTTTGTTAAATTGCAGTTTCATATGTCAATTTCCCTATTATAGCTTCATTAACAAAAAACTATGCTATACCTCTTAGTCTAACGTTTCTTTTCTAAGTATTTTCTATTGACTTCGCTTTCATTTTATCTGTCCTGATGATTTTCTCTTTTATCTAATTTCGAGACGTCTGAATATAATCACTTCGAAACCAAGATCCACGTGTCATTGACTTGTCACAGACTTAGAACAGGAAATAGATAATGTAAAGCAAAGACAATTCAAGTTGTATTCCTAATCTGTTTACACGAAGAAATGAGAAATATGCAACGAGTCCAAATCCACCGAAATATTTTCCAGGACGGTGAGAATTTATAGTAGAATAGTCCGTCCGTACGTTTGTTGGTTTGACATCAAAAAGGAATGGTAAAAGCGTTTTAGGAATAAAAAGCACGAAGTGTAAGTTAATGACGAGACGTTTGTTTTCTATAAGTTCTAATGATGCCCAGCGAATCCTTCTCCATTATTTTATTTTTTTCTTATTTCAATTTTTCTTATATATATATATATATATATATATATATATATATATGTATGTATATATATATATATGAGACAAATATCGAAAAGTTTTCCTTCCTCCTATTATTCACTCATGCCTTTGTAGTAACTGGAAACAGAAATCTGTGAGATTAGTCAAACAGCCGCCTAGTGCATTAGGCTCATATAGCGTGATTGGTCTGGTCTCTATGTCAATGCTTACCTAACCTAACTTTACCGTAATCATGATAATTTATTGGGAACTATATATGTGTGTGTGTGTGTGGTTATACGTATTATTTGTATAAGAGTTTTTTTTATTGGTTTTGCCACATTAACATTTGCATTTTTACTTAACTCCGGGAGAGAATTTTTATTCTGAAATTCCTTTTACCATTTCCTCTCTCCTGCCAGTCTAATAGCACTCTTTTCTTCTTTTCAGAATGGGACATACGCCTGCGTATCCTTATGTCCGGGAGAGAGCCTGCATCCAAGCGAAGAGTGCCTCAACCCTCATCTTGTGTCTGTTCAAGGGCAATGCTGCAGAGAATGGATGTGTGATGTAGTTCCGAGTTAGTTGCCGGTCATCGTTTCGTAAAAATCCACGTGATATTCATCCCTAAATCATTTAAAATAAAATTTCCTTTACTACTTTCCAATTCACTGTTTCTTTTCCTTGCTCTTGTTATATCATCCTCATAATCTTTTGCGCGTCGCAAATGAATTAAAACTTCTTTCCTACTTTATGGACGACACTTATAGCCAGGATTAAGTGCTTATATCAAGGTGAATAGCTTATTTTGTTTATGAAACATGTCTTGGAAAATGACGTGTGACATTCTTGAACAATGCAAAAACAGTTGTCTTTAAGGCCATTATTTACTAACTCTTCATATAGCTTTTGCAGACGGGTTAACTAACATTTTCAGCAGTCTAATTACACCACTGTCACAAGATTATGTTGACCAAACAAGGTGTCCTAACTGACATCCTGGTACTTCACAATTGACCTCATTTTTCAGTTAAGAACGGTTTTACAAATTATCGTGATAAGGGTGGTTCCAACCAATATTGAAAACTGTGACTTTTTATTATATATTCATTTGCTTAAGAACAGAAGCAATCATTTTTAGCTACACATGGACTGACGATCAGGAAGAAGTCTATCTGTCGGTCGTGTAGTGATCAAGGCAATGGACGACTGTATTTCCCATTGTGTCAACTTAGTCCCCGTAGGGGGCTAGTGTTGTTAGTGCACCTCATTTGGTGCCATGTAGGCATTACTTAAGGCTTTTTGCAGCGTCCCTTGGGCCCCTTGCCGCAACTACTTTCACTCCTTTTACTGTCCCTCCGTTCACTTTCTCTTTCTTCCATCTTACTGTCCACCCTCTCCTAACATTGTTTCATAGTGCAACTGCGAGGTTTTCCTTCTGTAACACCTTTCAAACCTTTTCTGTCAATTTCCGTTTCAGCGCTGAATGGCCTTAGTTGCCCCAGTGCTTGGCATAATGCCAAAAATCTATATAAATCCAATCAAACTCGTCTAAGGAGCGAAGTCGAATAATACTATCGCAGAGATATCGACAGGTCCTGTCCCGGAGTGTGCACAGTTAGATTCAGTCTATCTGTTGCAGTATACCACCGGATCACCAACAGGATGTAGGCGACATAAATGATAAAGTTGTCTTGGCTTCAACACAGCACAACCTGCCTGCCTCTGCATCCACGATTTTCTGCGGAGTAAAGTTTCTTATCATCCTTTTGCCAGAAAAGATCTCGGGTCTCCTTCAATACAGTGGTTCGTTTCAGATCACAGGGCGTGACATCTGTCTTGAACAAGGTTCTTGCACCACAAAATGGTGGGGTTTCCACTGCTAGATGGTACTACCCTCGTGCCAGTTTCCAAAGAGTTCCTTGTCCTTGTCATCTTTGAATATCAACACCCGTTCTTATCACTTTCCGTAGCACTGACTTCTACTCTGAAGATTTTACATTCAGTTTAAATTATGAAATGCTAAAGTTACTGTTACCACTAGACATGCATTAAAAGATTTATATCTGGTATGCCATTAAAAAAAAAAAAAGCAAAGTTCCTTTTGCAAAATTAGGAGAGGAGCTAGTTTGCATCAAAGATGCAACGATGCATACATGTGCGCATATGCACTTATCACTTTGTATATCGATCTCAATTCGCCGTTCAAGTCATAAATATATAACTGAAAACTTTAAAAGAAAATGATTAACTCTCTCTCTCTCTCTCTCTCTCTCTCTCTCTCTAAAAGATTATTTATAAAACTCCAGCTAATAACGCCTACATGGATGGTCTCAGCGCAAGAAAATCAATTTAGTCCTGCATCCAAACACATACGGGCGGAAATTTCCAGCCTTTGCTAAAACGCAATATTCAAATTGATAGTGTAGTGAAGCCCGTTGTCACCGTGCAGTGGAATGAAACAGACTGCTATGATTACAGAATGGCGGGTGTCGTGATTTTCCCAAAATGTCGGTGGTTCAGTGTTCATTTGAACTAATGTAGTAGATGCTCCTCGAATATCGGTGACAAGAACATGTAGAGAAAAATATGAAATAGATTACGAATAATCAAAATATTTTCTGAAAAATCAAGATCAAGATACGATATTCTATGGGCTTACAATACTGATGTGGAAGATGCTAAATTAATTTTATAATGTAAGCAAATACATCGAGAAAAGACCAGTGCAACTGCGAGACAATGCTATTATTAAAAGACGGGAATACTCCGCATCTTTCCGTTGGCCTGTAGGCGGGAGTATTATAACCATCAACAGTAAATTTCAGACGCATTTTGTTTGGATTTAAAAGAGTTAACTTTCAACTTTAACCTACAGAAATTGTTGCTTAATTCACATTGCCCTGACTAAAAGGCTGCTAACGATTTATTCAGTGGTTTCCCAACGGAAAAATATTTTATCTAAATGTGATGGTAGTAAGTTACGATACTGTCTCCGTAGTCTCGTTTAGATTACATTACATTACTCTTATGAATTTTCTATCGTTTCAAAAAATGTTATTATATTAATCATTCTCAGGAATTCATTATTCAGAATGTATTTTTGCCCTACGTATTTATGTTGGTAATAATCATGTAGCCGCAGTGATATTTTTAATGAGCTTTAATACTGATTGTCAACGGACCCGTAACTGGCGTGGTCAGTGGAGTTGACGCTGAAACTCCATGAGTTATCAGTTATATCTATAACACCATTTTTACTGATGATCAGCATTGAACAACACTCGGTATTACTGTTAACTCCAAGGTTTCTTTTCGCATTGCCTAAAGGAAGTGTTTCATTCCACGAGAAGACTTGATATTTATCACAAAGCATCGTACATCTGCAGAGACGTTAGTGTGGTTTTGTCGTTAATCCAATAATGATTTCTAGTTTGGATGTCTACAGCAAGGTATACTCTATCTTTCAGATGAAATTACTTGAAATGGTGATTTTCCACATTTTATTAACGGCATTCATTAGTTTATGCTACTGACAAATGGCCGAGCAGAGGTGTACAAGTATCTCTTCCGTCAAAAAATGATGGAAATATTTGAGTAATGTTGATGTACATCACTGATAAAAAAATGTCAAGTACGTACCTTCCGTAACTCTACACTCTTATTCATTAACCGGCTTGTTATGTCCATACATAGACAAATATCACTTTCACGTTTCGACGGCATTCATTTCCAGCCGGAATCGAGGTTTTTCTATAGAGTAACCTAGTTAAATGTATGCTCATCATTTTAACCAATATCTCTCTCTCTCTCTCTCTCTCTCTCTCTCTCTGTAGACTGTGTGGAAATGTGCTTGCTGTAGACTTCACATGCAAGTTCATTTATGTTTTCATCGAGACATTCCCTTTGGAATAATACCAGTTCAGCAAATTCTTGTGTACATTTGTTTTCTATGAAAGATATATTATAACTGTTAGAAATTTTTACCGAAAAGGCGTATCTAAGACAAATTTCTTTACCTAGTTTGTCCTCAAGACAAATTTCTTTACTTTGTTTGCCCTCAGATGAAACTGAAGGCTCTCCTGGATGCAACAGGCGATCAGGGAGCTGGTCCGAGTGTTCCTCTATATCCTGTGGAGTCGGGGTATCAGTCAGATGGTCAACGGACAACGCCCAGTGCCGTCTGGTTAACCACACTCGATTGTGCCAAGTCAGAGCGTGTCAGAAGCAAGGACAATTGGAAGGAGCGTCGTCCACTCCCAAGGTAGCAGCCATACCTACGAGGAGACACCACATACGGGCAAGTATAGTCATGGTAATTCCTCAACTTCAGGGACTTTTTCATGTAAGTCTAAAATGATGGAAATCGCTGTTATTCATCATATCAGGCCAGTACCGAGAAGGGGGGAACGTCAAACGATCCCTCCCCAAACATTTCTGGAAGTTCCTATTGTCAAGTATTTCATTTTGTATATACCTATCTATGCAATGACATTTATAGAAGAAAAGGTCTAGTTTTGGGAAAAGACAACCCCCCTCAAAAAGGCTCTGGGTACGGGCCTGTATATAATGGAAACCCGGAAAGGGAAATCGAAACAAGCGACGGTAGAAAGGACTTATTTATCTGTTCTCTCTCTCTCTCTCTCTCTCTCTCTCTCTCTCTCTCTCTCTCTCTCTCTCTCTCATTTGTTTGATGTACATATTCAAATCAAAACCAATATAACACGGTTTCCTACAATATTGTTTCAGCTGCAGGAGATGCAGAATGCTAAAATTCCTAGTTCGATGAAATGAGATGATATAGAAAGTGAAATTACTTTCGGACTAGTTCGTGTTAAGTGGTTTGCTTATTTACATCAACTATATTAATTATGAAGAAGTCACATGAATGCTTATTTATCAGACAGCAAAGACTCTGGTACTTTAGTTAATAAGTATGATGAATATTGTACAAGTATTTTTTCCGAACATCCACAACATTTCCGATTCCATAACATCTGATGGAAATGTTGCGTAACAATAATACTTTTCTTTCGACTTTCTTTTTTTTTTATTTATTTACAGCGAGGACATACTTGCAAAGCGACGCTCAGGCACTTGCAATCAGTTCGACTTCGATCTGGGTGGTGCATTAGTGAGAAACGATACAGGCCTAAAACGTGCGCCGACTGCCTAGGGAGGTGTTGTAGGGTACATGCCTCTACAACCATCACTGTAGCCTTCTTATGTCCCCTTCATGCAAGCAAAGATTTGATACCAGCAACGAGAAGAGTTCGAGTTTCTCCCAGGTCCTCCAAGAGCGACGGTTCCAACAACGTATTTCAACGCGTAGCTCCTTTCCACAATGACGATGTTTATCGTGAATCGTTTTTTACTCAGCCTACTTCAGCAGATTCAGTCCTGAAGGATCCCCAAAGGGAAAACAATGACAGGGAATTCCGATCTCGTTACAAATATGCGGAGAATGAACACTACCAAAGTTATGTCAAACAAGGAGGCAAACATGTGGATCAACGGGATCCTTACCCAAATGATTTGTCCGACGGTGATAACCAGGACGACCAAAATAGAAGCGATAACCTGCTGGAAGATGTCCCTCCTTTCGAGATTGATAACCTCACGGTGGATGACGACATCGAGTTTAATCAGATAAAAAATGACAACTATGAAACAATCCATCACAAAGTCGAATGGATTCTTAGGTGCAAGTGCCCGGTCATCTGCGCCAACCGAACAGTTCTCGATCCTCAGAAAACGCCTTCGGTCCCCACATAGGCGACCCTTTAATACGTTTTATTTGCAAGCTTATGTCAGAAGTGAGCGTGTTTAACGATGCCAAACTATTACTGAAAATCTAATCTGACGCGATTGTTATGAAACAACTTCGCCCGTCAGTTGTTAGAATGAAGCTCTGAATAAAAGGCCCCGGAGACATCTTCAAGATCAGAATCGCTTCATTTCATAACACATAACTGTCAACATTCTTCATGTAGCTAGAGGAGCTGAATTTTTCAATTGTTGCTCGGCATGATATATTGACTAGATGAAGTGACTACACCAAAATAAAAATAAAATGTCTAAGAAATTTCACATTCAAACAATAACGTTAAATAATCTGAGTGTCATTGTTTTGCAGTAAAAAAAAACATAAAAATAAAAATATGTAATCTTTTCTAGAAAATGAAGTAAACTGACAGAGATGGACTTTTGCCTTATATATTTTATATGAAAGACTGCGAAATCTGACGTTCGTCACATTAACTATTATGAAGAAAATTGTTGATTATAAGAGTTCCTAGAAAAGGCAGTAGATTTTTTTATGAAGGAAAACCCTTTCAATCTACATTGGATGATTAGAAGATGTTATTATCAATATATTTCCAAGTTCCTGTGCAAAGAGTACCTTTATCTCCTGTGTGATCATCATCATCATTATACTCTGTTTTTTCCCATCTGTCCACCCGCCTGTGGTGTTTGCGTATGGTAACACTGCGTCCCGGGCTTTACATAGCTAATT
>NC_061107.1:106807094-106822108 GCF_015104395.2 Macrobrachium nipponense
ACATAGCTAATTCAGCTTACATTCAGCAATAATAATAATAATAATATCCTTTATATCGGTTCAAGACCATATACAATGACATACAAAATACACAGTAACATACACAATCTAGATATATGAGTCAACATGATAGGAAAAATTAGTAATCGGCACTTATCCACAAAAATAGCTGAGGTAGCATAAAAGATAGTAATCATAATACTGGTAATAGTAATAATATTGGTGAGAAAAAAATGCACTGAGAGTTATAACAGTTAGTGCACAAATTATATAGCTTAAATTATTTCACTAAAGACTTAGGTGGTTTACAGTAGTCTGGTCCAGAGGCTAAATACTAAATGAATGTATATATATATATGTATATATACATACATATACATATATATATATATATATATACATATATATATATATATATATATATATGTACATATTCAGTTGTATTCCACATAGGAAAAATGAAAAAAGGTATATTTCAGAAAATGCCCAACAGTTTCGTCCTCCAATGGACCTCTTCTTGGAGCGTTTATTGAGGAAAGAGATAAAGTTTACAGTGCATGCGGCCAAGAAAGACCTAAAATGTTTTTAAACATACAGTTACCAAAAACTAGCAGTTTGAGCTACAAACTATTCAGCAGTAAAATAACAATAAAAACAAGAATAGCAGTTGAGCAAATGAAAAATACCAAAATATCTAACGAGGTAATACATCCATTTGAAACAGCATAACATACAGTACATATTAACAAGCCTATACCTATATGATAGTTAATGGATAACATTATCCAATTTGTACTGACGTTTCATGACATGTAAGGATAAAAGGATCTAATTTATACAAACCAGGCGATAAATTAAATTTTTTCCTTTGCTGTGAACAATGCAAGCTGTCTCTATCAAATTTCTTTCAATAAAACATTTTAGGTCTTTCTTGGCCGCATGCACTGTAAACTTTATCTCTTTCCTCAATAAACGCTCCAAGAAGAGGTCCATTGGAGGACGAAACTGTTGGGCATTTTCTGAGATATACCTTTTTTCATTTTCCTATGTGGAATACAACTGAATTACTATATCTTCGTGCCTAAGAAGATTACCAGTACTATATATACATATATATACATACACACACACACACACACACACACACATATATATATATATATATATATATAATATATATATATAAAACTTTAACTTGATAGTAATCACAGAAATAATGAAAAAATAAAATATCAGCAATAAATATAATAATGACAAAATCTGCAGATGACATCTTGCTAATACAGAGATTAAGTTCTTTAGGGGACAAAGGCCTCATTTTCCCATCTTTCCCACAATTTAGATCTTCTTCTTGCTTCACTCCTTAGGATGCTTTGTATGAGCGAGTTGCCGCTGTTTCTCACTCGGGTTACCAGGCTGGTCATTGTTCGCCTTACAATGATTTTTAAATTGTCCAGGTGGTTTTCTAAGAACATCTGTGTGGCGGAGTGGTAGCGTGGAGCGTTTGTGAGGCGTCTCAGAATGTCATTGTGCACAACAGTGATACGTCTCATGGTCTCTCGGGTATAGTTCGTCCAGAGGGAACACCCATAGATACTGTAACAGTATGAGCGGAAGAGCAGCAGTTTCACGTCTCGGTGACAGAAGGCAAACCTCCTTGCAATCATGTTGCCAGTTGCACATAGTTTACGACGCCTCTGTTCAATGTCTGCCGTATCTTTTAGGTCGTCGGTAATAATGTGACCCAAATACGGAAATTCGCGCACAAATTCCAGCCGATGGTTTCCGAGGAAAATTTGTGGTTCTGCATATGCTTAATTAAGCGATCTCGGGAGCAGCGACATGCACTGGGTCTTGGTTTCGTTGTAGATTATATCAAATTCCTCTGCATATTGGCGGCAAGTGTCGATGAGTCGTTGGAGGCCATGCACTGATGGGGAAATCAGAACCATATCGTCGGCGTAACAGAGGTTGTTTATAGTTGTTTCATTGACAGTGCATCCGATTGGGAGTGAGTTCAGTTTGACATTCAAGGCATCTGTGTACGTATTAAACAGGTATAGAGAGAGAATGCGCCCTTGCCAAAGCCCGTTTAGGGAGCCGAAGGTGTACGATAATACGTTGCCCCATTTGACACAGAATTGCTGTGTGGAGAACCAGCAATGTAAAATGCCAATTAGATATAGGGGTGTGCCCCTTTTATGCAGCTTCAGGAATAGCTTCAGGTAGTTTACTCTGTCAAATGCTTTTCTCACATCTACGAAACACAGGAAAACCGGAGATGCTGATGATAGGTAGTAGTTCAGCAATTCTTTCAGTATGTAGATGCAGGTGTCGGTTGAGTGGTTTGCTTTAAACCCGAACTGATTGTCAGTGGTGTGTAGAAAGGGGAGAAGTCTCACAAGAAGAACCGACTCAAGTATCTTCGATGCGATCGTTGTGATTGCAATTGGCCGGTAGTTGCCAGGGTCAGCTGCATCCTTTAGCTTGTTTTTGATTATGGTATCAAGTGAACTAAGAGTAAGGAGTCTGGAAGAAACTGGTGAATTATGCACGCATTGAATAAGGCAGCTAGCAAAATGTAAATTATCGGATGGCAGAATTTGAAAGCCTCTGCGGGAAGACCATCACAGCCGGGCGATTTATTATTAGGTATGCTGTTTATGGCATCGCTGATGTTACCTGGCGTGATACGGTGTGCAAAATGAAATTGAATGTTGTCATTAAGGAGGTTATCTACCTCGCTTCGGGAATCCTGATCATTTATGCAATTCAGGATATTGTTGAAGTGATCACCCCACATCCTTGCGATAGCCTCGTCTCCGACTGCTTCCCCTACTCTCTGTGATAGCTTTTTAGTTTTGGGATTTAAGGACTGGATATCTTTCCAAAGACGAGGGTAATCACCAGATTCTACGTTTCTAGACATTGTTGCATCGGCTCTTAGTTGTTTTTCATTTAACCTGCAGTGCTTAAGAGCAAGTTTGAATTGCGCTCTCGCCTGCCTCATTAGTAATGCAGTGTGTCCTTCCCTCGGGCTGCCATTTTGCCTCCACAGTAAAAACATTTCTCGTGAGTATGTATACAGATCCTTAACCAAGTCATTCCAGCCAGGTATATTACGAGAAGTTACCTTGACGAAAGCCTAAAGGCAGTCCTGCCCGAAGCAAGCATAGCGGAGATTATGTTCGAATAGAATTCATTCAGATCCCTCTTGTGGTGGTCATTTCTACATTTTGTGTTGGTACACAGTAAGGCGTCAGCCGGTTGAATTATTGACCGCAACCTGGTTTCCGTTGTCGCCCTAAAGTATCTGGTTTTCTGTTGGTTTTTAAACTCCCAGTTAACCGCTGGAGGGCGGTCAGTTAGTGGGTTCACGGTAGGGAGGGATGGGGTACTGAATGACACCTGTAATGGGATGTGATCGTAGCCCGTTGCAAGATCGTAGCGAATATTGCAGGTCATAATAGAATCATGAAGTTGTGGAGATGTGATGCAGTGGTCCAGCCAGGAGGTTGTAATTGTGTCCGCTCTATTATGTACATATGAGTAGGAGGAGGGAGGGAGGAGCATTACATCGCTAATCTGGAGAGCATGATTTTGACAGAAGCGAGTAAGTTCATTATAAAATTGTTTTGTGGGGTGAGAATTAAGGTCCCCTATTATACAAATATGATCAGCAGGAGAATCTTGAATAATACTGTGTAACTCCCCTAGGATCATGCAGTAATGATCAAAATTATTGTTATTTTCCCATGGCATATAAACATTAATTATTAGGATTTTAGAGTTCCCTACTGTCACTTGAAGCCCAAGCAATCTGTCACTCCTGTAGGTCATCACCTTTATCATATTGTCTAACGATTTGTGCCACAGGAAAGAAAGTCCCCCTTTCGGACGACCGGCTATGATTTGATCTGTAACTTGCATCGATGAAGTCAAGAAGGTTCTGAAGTCTTCATGAATTGAATCGCAGATGGCAAGGTCATGAGGCCAGAGGAGCGTTTCTTGCAATGCAATGATGCCGTTGAAATTTTTGCAGAGCATGTTTAGGAGAGGAATGTTCCGCTTGAGGCCAAAAATATTCCAAGAGATTATGTTTAATGTATCCATGGCTACTCACGAAGATGGGAGATGAATGCGCTGATCATTTGGGTGGATGGGGGGTTATCCAGGGGGAGTGGGCAGTCACTCGCCGTGGGCGGTTGGCTGGCACTTGCGGTGGAAATGACCCTGGTTGGAGTGACAGTAAGTTCCCCTTGGGGTGGTTGGTCCCGGATTAGGTTATATCTTGAAACTAATATATTAGGACCGAAATTCTCGCCTTTAAGAACGTCGAGGTGTTGAAATAGGCAGGTAATCCTGTAGGCCACTTTATGTTTACTTCTGCATGGGAGTTCGTGAGAGATAAGTGGGTCAGAGCCAGTGAGAAACTTGACTCTCTCCACTATGGCGTCTAGCGTCACCGATGAGCGCAGATTGTGAATTGCTACGTGACATCTCTTCTCAGGTGTCGGGCGAAGTGAAACACGAATGTTGGACTCCGGTCCAGCGGCCAAACGAGAGGATCTTCTCTTCTTTCTACTTGTTTGTATCTGCCAGCCGCTAGACCCCTCAAGATCACTCTCATCTGCATCTACGATGGGGGGTTGGCGGGGAGAGATAGGGTGGGGAGGATCACAAGGGCTGGTAATCATCACCGGAGGTCTATCTTCCACCGGAGGCACTGGGGAGGGAGGGGAGGTTGGGGGACCAACTGTCTCCTCAGAACGGCCTACAGGTGAAAGGGGCACTTCCGTGTTGCTGGGAGGCGAGGAAAAACTGGATGCCGCATTCATAGGAGTTTGGTGGCTATCTGTGCGATTGTCAATCGATCCCTGCACTCCTTTGATCGCATCCCAGATCCGTGTGAGATCATTTGTTTCCACCGTTTTAAGACTGTCTAGGGAATCCTGCAGTCCTTTGATCACGTCCCAGATTCTTGATAATTTATCATTTGTCTCCTCGATTTTTTCTGAGTTTTTTCCCATTATTTCTGAGAGGGATTTTGCTGTTTGGAAGGCATTTTCTGCCGTGTGGTACACCACAGGTAGGCTTAGGTCAGCAGACCCTTTTGGAGGCAGATTGTATGGGTCATCGGCGTAGATTTCCACCGAGCAGGTCCTTAGCCACTTAGTGATATATGATATTTTTTTGTGTGAGGACAAGTTCTTCGCGGATCGCTCCTTAAGAATGCTCTCTGGTATCAGATCTTTGCATTTCGTATATGCAACGTTGATTTCCTCATCGGAGAAGGCATCACTGACAGATTGAATAGCGGACTCGACGTCGGAACGGTTCGATTGGTATAGTGTAAAATACAGACAATTGTTCGCGAGTACGGAACTTGTGTGTGGGGCACAGGCACCGGTAGGTGCCTGGGTCACTTGCGCAACGGATTGAGGTTGGTCGGATGACATTTTTGTGGTAAGGGAAGGGCCAAGCACTAACACATACACTGCATTCTTTTACCCATTTCCCAGGACCAATAGGCCTCGAGTAGCTGTGATTTGAAAGATTTCTAAGGCACTGATTGGAGCAGAAAGAATATTAGAATATCTGCAATTGCATAACACTCTCCGGCTTATACGCCGGGTATTACGTGGAGACACTATTAACACATTGCTTACTGTAAAAGGTATAATCACCAAGGGCGAAAAACCCTTCTTATCTGTGAAAAAACGCGAGAGAGACCTCCAACACGTCCGCCCCACACAACCGTGTATTGTAGCAACAATATCCTATTTTGAATATTAACGGTGTAATTCGCATACTGCAAATTATTAAAACACTTTTCAGTTGCAAATGTACACCCAGATATCCTTTTATGTACCTTAAACTTACACATAGCATAACTATCTAAAGCCCGGGACGCAGTGTTACCATAGGCAAACACCACAGGCGGGTGGACAGATGGAAAAAAAACCAGAGTATAGTATTATTATTCTGAGACGGAGTTGATTGCGTTCATTAAGAACATTTTTCATGTTAGAGAGAAATATCGGAGCAGGCCCACAAAAACTGCTGTGAACTGATCAGTCACCCCCAAGTTTTCATTAGCGTACGAATTTCATCACTAACTGAAATTAAGCTCAAAGCTGAAGTCCGTCTATCAGCTTAGTAATTAGTTTTAAATGGCAACAGACGCACATTATCAAAGTTAAACAAGCAGTAACATGTCTGATTTTCAGAATTCTAGGATAAATTGGCAAGTTATTTTTATAGTAATAAAGACTAAGCCTTCTTCTGAAACCAGAATGACTTACTCTAGGTCTGTAGTGTTACAAATTACTTTTTTCATCCTTCCACGGTATCAGAAGAATGGAACTCGGTCACGAAGTCAACAGACTCATTGGTTTGGAAATAATGACTCGAAGAATAGAAACTGGAAAATTTAGAAATTTACACACAACTCACACGAGCGCCCACACGTACACGTATATATTTTATATAGTGTATATATATATATATATATATATATATATATATATATATATATATATACAAACACATACGTATATGTGAGTTTGAGTATCTGAGTAAAGTATATATTGAGTAGCTAATTTCCATACGAGGAGAAACTGTATTATATTCTTACATGATCAGTTCAGGAAGGCATCGCATAATATTTATAAATAAACTGGGTCCAGTGTTTGGGCTACTAGGATAGGAGGTGCGCGATTGAGTGTTGCTTTCTGTTCTTGAAAGAATATGTGCCTTCTAACGAACTTGAAACCATAAATTATGGCCAGTTTAAAGCATAGAACCTATTCGTTGACCTTATGTATAGGAGATGAAGTCTGCATATATATATATATATATATATATATATATATATATATATATATATATATATATATATATATTTATATATATGTATATATATGTATTTTATGTATATGTATGTATATACATATATAATATATATATATATATATATATATATATATATATATATATATATATATATATACATTCGTATAGCCTGGGTACATCTTTTAATGTATTTCCATGGCCTCTATTTTCAAAAAGTATATCAATTCAAACAAATGTTGGAAAAATAAACCCAGCATCTTATTCTATGTACTTTATTATTGTATTCATATAATCTAAATTTCCGAAGGAGAGATTTCGTTCTTCTCAATAAGAAGAGTTTAATGCCAATTCTAACTGCCCCGAATGTCCTAAATTCATATAGGTATAAGTGCTTCATTCAACAGGTGATCATGTTTAAGAAACTTGAACATTCCTTTGCTGTGGTGTTATCCCTTGTACTCTGTGCTATTTCCCTTTGATAGTATAAACTGGATAACCTCTGACCCCACGAAAAGAATGTGAAGAGCCATTCAATTCATTTATCAATGCGTATTTGATATATATATATATATATATATATATATATATATATATATATATATATATATCTAAGATACCATATCAAGTGGCAAGCTTTTTCATTCATTCCAAAATTCTGTTTAATTTCTGATGTTTGCACAATGCGTTCGCTGCTCCGCCGTGACCTTCTATTTTGAGAACCTTTCCGGAACCGCTTGAAAGACAAACTACTCGAAGAATATGAAAAGCACTCACAAACTGATTTATAATAGAAGGAAAAGCAACCACTGGTTACTTTTTCTTTCACTTGTAGCAATTGTCTCAATCTCTAAGTCTAAAATGTAGATAAAAAATTTGATGATCGAACTTTTTTGGGAGTGGGGGGCCAGTGGGGAGGCCGGGGATAGCTGTCCTTAACTCGGAAAACTCCGTAAAAGTTTAATAGTTTAGAAAACCTACGAACACCCGAACCACTAAGCGCAAGAATATTTAGATGAAAGTTCTACAAAGTCTTATCAAGACTCTGACGTCAACAATTAATGGATCAGTTAATTGTTAAAAATTAGATTTTGGCTTAGTTTTGAGATGATCAATAAATATAACTGTTTTAACTTAAGGAAAATAACAAACATTGATGTTTTATTTAAATGAAGTAGCAGTGTTTGCAGTTCCGCGCTGGACGAGTTATTTTCATGCTCGGCTACCAATCCGGTGGTCCGAAGTTCGATTCTCGGTTCTGCCAACGTAGAATCAGACGAATTTGTTTCTGGTGATTGAAATTCATTTCTCGATATAATGTGGTTCGGATACCACAATAAACTGTAAGTCCCGTTGCTATGTTACCAATTGGTTCCTAGCCACGTAAATATATCTAATCCTTAGGGGCAGCCATAGGAGAGCTGTTAATCAGCTCAGTGGTCTGGTAAAACTAGGATATATTTAACTTAGCAGTGTTTGCATGCCACAGCTGTAATGTGTGATATTCGGAGTATTTTGTATGGATATAAAAAAACAATGTAGTATTTGAAATCATTTTTTATTTAAGCGTATGGGGATAGATTTTAATGAAAACTTTATGGTTATGGAAAGCTTATTTGTGAATGCAAACAATTGTCAGTAAGTACGATGATGTTGAAATAAAAACTCAAGAGGTATATCTTTTTATTCTCCTGCTCATGAGATTGAACGAATTTTTATTTAAAGACAGGGGTCATAGTTTCCTTTTAGTAGTTGTGTAATAATAATGTTACAATGCATCAACTTGCGGAACGTCCAGATAATTCAAATGATTTCATGTAGTAGTATTGTGTGCACGCAATGGTTGTAAATTGTGGTATTCGACATATCTTGTATATATACGTAGAAAATAAGTTCTCGAATTATTATTTACGAATAGTTTATTTGTGGATATAAACAATCATTAATACATACACAGATGTCATAATAAAAAAATTACGGGTATATAAATTATATGTGTGATTTCATTTATATATATATATGTATATATATATATATATATATATATATATAATATATATATATAGTGTGTGTGTAATTGTTCTTACGTTTCTTTCTTACTTGAAGCAAATCTTTGAATCGAGAAAGGTAACGAGAAGCCTTGAAAATGGTCTTCAGTCCTTTCGAAATATTTTTGCGAGCCGAGTAATTCAGGGAAGTAATGCTTGCGCACAGAAGATGAAACTCAAGTTTTTGGTGATTTTCCACAGCTCCTTTGATCTAAGACGTCATGTCGATGAGATGTTGAGGGATCCACTCGCTTTTCTAGTTCTGCCAGAGAGAGAGAGAGAGAGAGAGAAATTCCACTTTCTGTCCAAACATTGAGGGACAGCAGCATGTAGCTCAAAAAGAGAGAAAGTGAAAAGAAATTTTTGGAAGGTGAAGGAAAACTGAGATAGGGAGGAACAGACTGTTATACATTGGTAAGCAGAGGCTTCCCTGCACACAAACACATAGGTACACATGCGCGAGCACGCACTCACACTAAGAGCGATTGATTTATCAGGTTCTGTCTTGCTTCATAATTTCCAAGGTCAGTGGCATACTATATATATATATATATATATATATATATATATATATATATATATATATATTTATATATCGAGCTATAGATGCCCTTTAATATCTAATACGCTCTACCTCTGAATTAATATATTTTCGTATATGTTTAACCGAAGGGCGGTGGCGGTGTGGTTTAAAGCTTTACTGTGCGTCTTGGATTTGTTGGTTTCGATGGTTCGCGCCCGTGAGCCGACAAATCTCTTATCGACTAAAAAAAAAAAAATCCCTTCCGTTAAACATATATGAAAATATATTAATTCCGAGGTAGAGCGTATTAGATATCAAAGGACATTTGTAGCTCGATGTATGTAAATGAATTACAGTAATGTGATATGACACACACACACACACACACACACATATATATATATATATATATATATATATATAATATATCATAGGTAATATATATACATGGCAGCTAATTGGAAATCTTACTTAATTAATATTATTGCATATCAGAAACAGGATATTGTTACGCAAGTTTTCCAGGTAGAGAACCTCATCTTCATCAGGCAGGGAATCATCATGACAAAAACTATAAAAATCACAGAAAATACAGCAGAATTATTTGTCTAACTAAAACTTCATAAAATCGAAGGAAAACCTCAAACAAAATAGTCGAAAGTAAGATTAGAATGTTACTACAACATAAAAGAATGAAAATACAAAAGCTGAAATAATATTCAGAAGACTATAAAGAAGATACCTTCAGAGGAATAAATCATACAGTTACTAACCGTGCGCCGTTTATCAGCTCCGGTGTCTTCTAATTTTCAAATAAAGACTATGATTAGGAGTTTCGAGTCTGTTTCCACAGAAAGACTATTCTTAAATCCCGGTCAAGGAAAGTTTTTTTTTTTTTTTTTTTTTTTTTTTTTTTTTTTAGCTAAACCGTTCATTCTTATGATTTTACAGCGTGGTTTAGTAAGTGGAGGTTCCCTTCTCACACACAGACTGCGATTCACAGTTCTTTGTCTGCTCTAAGCCAACGAGATCTGGCTTCTACATATTGCAGACCACACTATGAGCGAACAAGAAACGAGCGACACCTGTATTGATGTCAGTAGGAAGAGTGGGTTTCTCTCTCATAGTGGCCCCGCAGTAGATGTATTTGTAACAATACGAAACCTGGTCTGAGAAAACTGTTTAAGCATTTCTTGTAACTTTTCTTTCTCACCAAATAGCTACTATGCAAGGTAAGGTTTTGTGGTGTCCACATACATTCTCTAACTACGAAATTATAGATGAACCCCCTCTTCATTAAACTTGAAAACGTCTGCAAAATTTGTCTCTTAAACACTCAAAATGGTGGCTCGTCAATAGCCACTGCGCCATTCACATCCATTTTGCACCACTCTTGAGCTTCCTTGATATTAAGAGCTTCCCTTATCAATGCCTCTCTCAAGCCATGTATCAAGCCCTTTCTGGGGCTTCCTCTTCTCTTTCATAACACCTCTGCATTATAAACTATTTTCACAATGCGCCAGGTTTTGATGCAGTCACTGAAGAGATGATTTTATCTGAAAAAAAATTTTTTTTTAAAGAATATGGAGTGAGGAAAGAAAGGTGACTCGACTAAACATGGTAACTAGAGCTATTGCATTTACGTCGATTGTAGTGAAAATATCAATATGCTTATCACAATAGTAGTGAGTGCGTATGTAAATAGAGCTTTCCCGCACAGCGCATCGTGGAGTCATACATAACGAACTTGACCGAATCGACAACTGTTAACATGGGCATTATCTGTAATGTTGGTGGACGGACCCTTAGTTTTCAACGGGCCTCTGAAGGGTCACTTTTGTTTTTAGTTCAATTTGGCGCTCTGCCAGGTAGGCCTTTGCATTAGGGCAGTCCCTCAGATTCGTTTCAGTATGCCCGAAATAGATTTCGCCATGATAATAATTACACGCGCTCTGGGCACGTGACCTCATACACAATATTCATGCATATCTCCTTCGGTCCTCCAAGAGCGGTGCTGGTTTCCAATTAGGGCTATAAGCTGCTATTTTGTGTTAGTTATAATGCTTTCTTAAAGAGTTAATGACCGCCCTAAAACGTTTAAGCTAAAAGCAGAATAAACTTAATAAAGCACGTAAGATCAGTACAATGTTACCTTGAATTTATCGATATTCATATATTCACCACCATTACCGTCACAAAACAATTTTAAAGACTATGAAATAGCCCTATATAAATCATCGTTCAAACTTTTCCTCATGGTGACAGTCAGCAATTTTCCCACACCGTATAGTTACAGTAAGTAACACCGTAATCCACCAATCAGCAACGAGAATGGTGATGTCATTAACTAACAATCACGGCAGGAAATGTTTCCGCCTAAGTCTTAGTCTAGAGGGTACTTAAACGGTATGCATTGCTGTTTGGCAGGCTTCACGGTCTGACGGGTTTGTTTGTGGTGCTTACACACTTTTTATTACCTATTTATCCTAATTCTGGTGATATTCTCGGCAATAAAATCGAAAGATTCAGTGCAGAGACCAGTAAAGAACAGTAGCTTAAACAACAAACATGAATGCAGACCTATTTTGATCAAGTCCATTCTTTGATCAGGTTAGCTCAAGAAGCCTGGATAACGTCAACCCAGGTGAATCTAGATTTTTTTCTTTAATGAAGTTTGACTTTTCACTAATTCGATAATTACTATTTAACTGCTTGTTTAATTAACAATTACCTAGTTTACTAATACTGCTTTGTAGTCATATATTTTTTTCTATATTCAAATTTGACTATGGAATCTTTTTTTTGCGAGTTCAACCATGGAATTCACTAAGACAGGACGTGGTGGCGGAAAATTGCTTCATAATGGATATTCATACGTTGTCGATAAAACTGTTAAAGAAACTAGTTACTGAAGATGTGAGCGACAAAAAGTGTGCAATGGTAGAATTAGAACGATCAGTGATACCGAACATGGAGACGGTGCTCATAATACCATTTTAAAAGCTTTGGATAAAATGAAGACTACAGCAGAACAAACAGTAGAGGTAACAAGCCGTGTAATAAATAATGTTTTGGAAGAACTGCCGCTCAGCATTGCTGGTTCTATACCTAAAAGAGAAACACTTGCAAGAATGGTAAGACGAGCAAGAAAGAATGAAGAAAGTGAAGACTTGGACATGACAACCCATGGCGAGAATTTTCGTCTTTATGAAACCACCTCTGTTACAATTTTATCGACAGAAAATAACTTGGAATTATTATCTAAAAAACAAGCATGGTTTGCCAATGGCACATTTGACTCCGCTCCTTTAAGCAAACAGCTTTATACCATACATGCCATTGTTTTAAAAAGTAAAACCTTGCCATTGGTGTATTGTATTGCCAGTAACAAAGAAGAAAAAACATATGACGAAATTTTTGGATTTTTAAAAAGCAGAGATGTTCAGGAGCCTGATTCAATAACTGTTGATTTCGAAAGAGCAACAATAAATAGCATTAAAAAGAACTTTCCTAATACATCTATATCAGGTTGTTTCTTTCATTTCGGCCAATGTTTCTGGCGGAATATCCAGTCTTGTGGTCTACAGCAGTGGTATGTTGAACCCAGTAATGCTATTTACACCAAGCAGTTACAAGCACTTGCTTTCGTCCCACCTGCAGATGTACATGATTTATTTGACGAATTGGTGAATTCCTTAGATGCTGAAACTGATGAATTACTAAGTGATTTTTTGGTTTACTTCGAAAGTACGTGGTTAGGGATAATCCAGCGAGGTCGAAGGAGGAAACCATTGTTTGATGTTGATTTGTGGTCTGTTCACACTAGAGTTAATGATAATTTACCGAGAACAAACAATTCCCTTGAAGGCTGGCATCAGGCATTTAAAAAGAGAATTAATGTAACCCATCCAACACTCGCCAAATTACTAAAGGTTATCAGAAATAAACAAGCATGTAATGAAATTCTAATTGAGCAGGCTTCTGCAGGGATTGATATATCACGACCTAACAAGAAATACGATGCCATTAACGATAGAATAAAATCCATACTTTGTTCTTATGATAAGGACGAAGGATTAGCGTTTCTACGATCTCTGGCTCACAATTTTTAAATATTTTACTTTTAAAAACATCGTCGAAATAAAATAATTACCAAGCATTTTACTTTTATTTTGCTCCTTTTGTCTTTTATATGTGTTCTGAAATTTTCAAAACAAACAAAGAAAAGGCCTTCTTATCGATTTTCTAACGACTGAAGAAAAAAAAACTATTATTGTTTTTTTTCTTATAGTCAAATTTGAATAAAGAAAAAAAAATTTATAACTACAAGGCAGTATTAGTAAATTAGGTAATTGTTAATTAAACAAGCAGTTAAATAGTAATTATCGAATTAGTGAAAAGTTATCTATATCTCTCAGCAAATGTTATCATCCTATTATTATTTTTGCTTATATTTATCTTTCGTAATCTTAGCAATATTCGGCATTTTGTCCGTTCGACTTAATGTCTGTTCGGCATTGTCTGTTCGGCTTTCTGTCCGTTCGGCTTCCTGGCTTCTGCTTCTTGTCCTTCGACAAAAATGCATTCGGCATCCCGTCCGTGCACGTAATGACATACCTATCGACTTTCACCTGACTCCACTAGGTAAGTAATAATTTCGTTGCATGACTAACCTCGGAAAGAGTTATCATGGTGAAATTTAAGTAAATGGGTAATTTTAGAGGTGCTGTGACCAACGACCGACTCGTGGATTTGGATGTCTTTTTCCCAGGTTCAAGGCCTAGAAGTTCACAAAGACTACAAGGGAACGGCTATTAGGATGCCTGATATTTTAAGATTGTGCTCTGTGAAACATGGACTTGCAATGTAGTATAAATACGTTCTGCTCGTCCCTCGATGACACCTGCTGGCTAATTCTACCAAAAATACATCATTATGTCAAAAGGGCAGAGTAAAATCTAATTTATCTTTATTTATGAACCTGATGAATTTTTTCTCACGTCGTAGGAAAATCATATTTGCCGTTTCAGAGTTCTATCCCTCTCTTTCTCTCATTGCCCCGTAGGGGGATAGTGCCGTCAGAGCACTTCAGATTTTTTTGCAGCGTGCCTTCGGCTCATAGCTGCAACCCGTTTCGTTCCTTTTACTGTACCAACTATTATATTCTCTTTCTTCCATCTTACTTAACACCTTCTCCTAACAATTGATTCATAGTGCAACTGCAAGGTTTTCTTCCTGTTACGCCTTTCAAACCTTTCACTCTAAATTTCAGTTTCAGCGCTGAACGACCTCATAAGCCCGGTGCTTGGCCTTTGGCCCAAATTTTATATTCAATTCGATATTCTATATTCAATAGAACATTTCATTCTGGCGGGAGTGGGTCGCAAAGACAAGTCTTCAAGGCCTTCTGACAAAAACTGGAAAAAAAGCTATGCAAGAATTGCAAGCAAATAAACATGCAGGTGACATAGCCCATTCAGCGGACGATGAACTCGATGTAGATGTCGGCGTCAGTCATAATAGAATCCATGGAGATGACCAAGATACTCAACATAGCCATTTTAAGTTATGAATTCCTTATTTGTTGAGAC
>NC_061107.1:106825108-106909726 GCF_015104395.2 Macrobrachium nipponense
GGAAAAACTCCGTTTAAAAGTTGTTTAATAGTTTTAGAAAACATACGAACACCCGAACCACTAAGCGCGAGAATATTTAGATGAAAGTTGTACAAAGTCTTATCAAGACTCTGACGTCAACAATTAATGGATCAGTTAATTGTTAAAAATTAGATATTGGCTTAGTTTTGAGATGATCAATAAATATAACTGTTTTAACTTAAGCAAAATAACAAACATTGAGTTTTATTTAAAGTAGCAGTGTTTGCAGTTCCGCGTTGGACGACTTGTTTTCGTGCTCGGCTACCAGTCCGGTGGTCCGAAGTTCGATTCTCGGTTCTGCCAACGTAGAATCAGAAGAATTTGTTTCTGGTGATTGAAATTCATTTCTACGATATAATGTGGTTCGGATTCTACAATAAACTGTAAATCCAGTGCTATGTAACCAATTAGGTTCCTAGCCACGTAAATGTATCTAATCCTTCGGGGCAGCCATAGGAGAGCTGTTAATCAGCTCAGTGGTATGGTAAACTAGGATATATTTAACTTAGCAGTGTTTGCATGCCACAGCTGTAATGTGTGATATTCGGAGTATTTTGTATGGATATAAACAAACAATGTAGTATTTGAAATCATTGTTATTTAAGCGTTATGGGGATAGATTTTAATGAAAACTTTATGGTTATGGGAAAGCTTATTTGTGGAATGCAAACAATTGTCAGTAAGTACGATGATGTTGAAATAAAAACTCCAAGAGGTATTTCTTTTTATTCTCCTGCTCATGAGATTGGACGGATTTTTATTTAAAGACAGGGGTCAGTTTTCCTGTTAGTAGTTGTGTAATAATAATGTTACAATGCATCAACTTGCGGAACGTCCAGATAATTCAAATGATTTCATGTAGTAGTATTGTGTGCATGCAATGGTTGTAAATTGTAGTATTCGACAAATCTTGTATATATACGTAGAAAATAACGTTCTCGAATTATTATTTACCAATAGTTTATTTTGTGGATATAAACAATCATTTAATACATACGCAGATGTCATAATAAAAATATTACGGGTATATATATATAGTATATATATATATATATATATATATATATATATATATATATATATATATTTGTGTGTGTGTAATTGTTCTTACGTTTCTTTCTGACTTGAAGCAAATCTTTGAATCGAGAAAGGTAACGAGAAGCCTTGAAAAAATGGTCTTCAGTCCTTTCGAAATATTTTTGCGAGCCGAGTAATTCAGGAAGTAATGCTTGCGCACAGAAGATGAAACTCAAGTTTTTGGTGATTTTCCACAGCTCCTTTGATCTAAGACGTCATGTCGATGAGATGGTTGAGGGATCCACTCGCTTTTTGTTCTGCCAGAGAGAGAGAGAGAAGAGAAATTCCACTTTCTGTCCAAAACATTGAGGGACAGCAGCATGTAGCTCAAAAAGAGAGAAAGTGAAAATAAGTTTTTGGAAGGTGAAGAAGAAAAACTGAGATAGGGAGGAACAGACTGTTATATCATTGGTAAGCAGAGGCTTCCCTGCACACACACACACACATAGCTACACATGCGCGAGCACGCACTCACACTAAGAGTGATTGATTTATCAGGTTCTGTCTTGCTTCATAATTTCCAAGGTCAGTGGCTTACTATATACCTACAGAGCCTTTAATATCTAATTACGCTCTACCTCTGAATTAATATATTTTCGTATATGTTTAACCGAAGGGCGGTGGCGGTGTGGTTTAAAGCTTTACTGTGCGTCTTGGATTTGTTGGTTTCGATGGTTCGCGCCCATGAGCCGACAAATCTCTTATCGACTAAAAAAAAATCCCTTCCGTTAAACATATATGAAAATATATTAATTCTGAGGTAGAGCGTATTAGATATCAAAGGACATTTGTAGCTCGATGTATGTAAATGAATCACAGTAATGTGATATGACATATATATATATATATACATGGCAGCTAATCGGAAATCTTACTTGATTAATATTATTGCAAATCAGACACAGGATATTGTTACGCAAGTTTTCCAGGTAGAGAACCTCATCTTCATCAGGCAGGGAATCATCATGACAAAAACTATAAAAAATCACAGAAAATACAGCAGAATTATTTGTCTAACTAAAACTTCATAAAATCGAAGGAAAACCTCAAACAAAATATTCGAAAGTAAGATTAGAATGTTACTACAACATAAAGAATGAAAATACAAAAGCTGAAATAATATTCAGAAGACTATAAAGAAGTACCTTCAGAGGAATAAATCATACAGTTGCTAACCGTGCGCCAGACAAGTTGTTTATCAGCTCCGGTGTCTTCATTTTTATTTTTAAATAAAGACTAAAATTAGGAGTTTCGAGTCATTTTGCACAGAAAGACTATTCTTAAATCTCGATCAAGGAAAGGGTTTTTTGTTTTTTTTTTTTTCAGCTAAAAACCGTTCGTTCTTATGACTTTACAGCGCGGTTTAGTAAGTGGAGGTTTCCTTCTCACACAGACTTCTGCGATCCACAGTTCTTTGTCTGCTCTAAGCCAGCGAGATCTGGCTTCTACATATTGCAGACTACACATATGAGCGAACAAGAAACGAGCGACCCCACCTGTATTAAGGTCAGTAGGAAGAGTGGGTTTCTCTCTCATAGTGGCCCCGCAGTAAATGTATTTGTAACAATACGAAACCTGGTCTAGAAAACTGTTTAAGCATTTCTTGTAACTTTTCTTTCTCACCAAATAGCTACCTATGCAAGGTAAGGTTTTGTGGTGTCCACATACATACTCTAACTACGGAATCATAGACGAACCCCCACTTCATTAAACTTGAAAACGTCTGCAAATTTGTCTCTTAAACACTGAAAAGGGTGGCTCGTCAGTAGCCAACGCGCCATTCACATCCATTTTGCACCACTCTTGTGCTTCCTTGACATTAAGAGCTTACCCTTACAATGCTTCTCTCAAGCCATGCATCAAGCCCTTACTGAGGCTTCCTCTTTTCTTTCATAACACCTCTGCATTATAAACTATTTTCACAATGCGCCAGGTTTTGATGCAGTCACTGAAGAGATGATTTTTATTTGAAAAAAAAAAAAAAAAATCAAAAAAAAAAAAAAAAAATTATAAAGAATATGGAAGTGAGGAAAGAAAGGTGACTCGACTAAAACATGGTAACTAGAGCTATTGCATTTACGTCGATTGTAGTGAAAATATCAATATGCTTATCACAATAGTAGTGTCCTCAAAAGCAGCACTGGACTTGAAGACTAAGCGTTTAACGAACACACTTATTATTTTCTTCTTGATTTTATAATTTAGTGAGTGCGAATGTAAATATAGAGCTTCCCGCACAGCGCATCGTGGAGTCATACATAACGAACTTGACCGAATCGACAATTGTTAACATGGGCATCATCTGTAATGTTGGTGGACGGACCCTTAGTATTCAAGGGGCCTCTGAAGGGTCACTTTTGTTTTTAGTTCAATTTGGCGCTCTGCCAGGTAGGCCCTTGCTTTAGGGCAGTCCCTCAGATTCGTTTCAGTATGCCGAAACAGATTTCGCAATGATAATAACAAGTTCTCTGGGCACGTGACCTCATACACAATATTCATGCATACCTCCTTCGGTCCTCCAAGAGCGGTGCTGGTTTCCAATTAGGGGTAGAAGTTGCTATTTTGTGTTGGTTATAATGCTTTCTTAAAGAGTTAATGACCGCCCTAAAAACGTTCAAGCTCAAAGCAAAATAAACTTAAAATAAAGTACGTAAGATCAGTACAATGTACTTAAATTTATCGATATTCATACATTCACCACCATTACCGTCACAAAACACTTTTAAAGGACAATGAAATAGCCCCCCTATATAAATCATCGTTCAAGCTTTTCCTCATGGTGACAGTCAGCAATTTTCCCACACCGTTATAGTAAGTAACACTGTAATCCACCAATCAGCAACGAGAATGATGATGTCACTAACTAACAATCACGGCAGGAAATGTTTCCCCTCCCAGTCCCAGTCTAGAGGGTACTTAAACGCCATGCATTGGTGTTTGGCAGGCTTCACGGTCTGACGGATTTGTTTGTGGGTGCTTTACACACTTTTTATTACTTATTTATCCTAATTCTGGAGATATCTCGGCAATAAAATCGAAGGATTCAGTGCAGAGACCAGTAAAGAACAGTAGCTTAAACAACAAACATGAATGCAGGACCCATTTTGATCAAGTCGTTCTTTGATCAGGTTAGCTCAAGAAGCCTAAATAACGTCAACCCAGGTGAATCTTGTATCTGCCACGTTAATGACATCCGTATCGACTTTCACCTGACTCCACCAGGTAAGTAAAAAGTTCGTTGCATGAATAACCTCGAAAAGAGTATCATGATGAAATTTAAGTAAATGACTAATTTTAGAGGTGCTGTGACCAACGACCAACTCGTGGTTTTGGATGTCTTTTTCCCAGGTTCAAGGGCCTAGAAGTTTACTAAGACTACAATGGGAACGGCTATTAGGATGCCTGTTCGTCCCTCGATGACACCTGCTGGTTAATTCTACCAAAAATACATCATTATTACAAAAGGGCAGAGTAAAATCTAATTTATCTTTATTTATGAACCTGAATGAAAGAATTTTTTCTCACGTCGTAGGAACTCATATTTGCCGTTTCAGAATTAATTATTCTCCTCTCTCTCTCTCTCTCTCTCTCTCTCTCTCTCTCTCTCTCTCTCTCTCTCTCTCATTGTCCCTTAGGGGGATAGTGCCGTCAGTGCACTTCAGATTTTTTTTGCAGCGTGCTTCGGCTCATTGCTGCAACCCATTTCGTTTCTTTTACTGTACCAACTATTTTATTCTCTTTCTTCCATCTTACTTGACACCTTCTCTAACAATTGATTCATAGAGCAACTGCAAGGTTTTCTTCCTGTTACCCCTTTCAAACCTTTCACTGTCAATTTGGCAGTTTCAGCGCTGAATGACCTTAGGCCCAGTGTGCTGGCTTTGGCCCAAATTGTATATTCAATTCGATATTCTATATTCAATAGAACATTTCATTCTGGCGGGAGTGGGTCGCAAAGACAAGTCTTCAAGGCCTTCTGACAAAAACTGGAAAAAAAGCTATGCAAGAATTGCAAGCAAATAAACATGCAGGTGACATAGCCCATTCAGCGGACGATGAACTCGATGTAGATGTCGGCGTCAGTCATAATAGAATCCATGGAGATGACCAAGATACTCAACATAGCCATTTTAAGTTATGAATTCCTTATTTGTTGAGACTCAGTTGGTGATAACCCTGGTACACAGAATGGAACACGATAAAAAATCCGACTGCCTTAGAATTCTGTTAGCTTGGCAAAACAAATGCCATGCAAATTTTTTTCAGTTGATAATGGGGAGTTTGTGTATTCTGGTAGGTAAATTTGGCATTCGTGAGGACATGAGCAGAAAGGTAACACAAGACATGGTGTGGACTTCTGAGTTGGGCAAGACTGCATACATTAAACCCCGTGGGATGCCTTGCCTCTGAAAGATCAGAACTACTACATAAAAGAGGATGGGTCACTACTTGGTTAGAGTAATTTTTCAACCTGCATCGCAACGCCGCTAAGAGGGCAAGAGCGTGTAATACGCTCTTCTTACTGGGTATTGAGCCTTTGGACACTTTTTGAGGGACATGAAGTAGGTTTGTAAAACCTGAACTGACGCAGATACAAATATGGAGACAGTTTCAATGATTTCATTTGCTCCGAGCTCAAAGACGATATAGATATGCTAGACTGGTCGGATATTCCCGCGTCATGTTTTCTCATGAAGGTTGAGCAACCTCAGCCCAGTACGAGTTTCAGTTTCACTTATTAACTGATATAGAAAATATTAGTGTTATGACGAAGAGGTTTTTCCTTCGAGCCCTCTGCAGAAGCAGGGTAACAGTCGAGGTGACATGTGACCTTTGCTAAAAACTGTTATCAAGCAATAGTTTGCTTCAGAAAAGTAAAAAACACTTATTGTGAAAATTACCCGTTCTTCATAAGCGACTAAAAAGAGGCAAAAAACTTTAATTATTTGCTGGGGCTATACTTTGATATTGTCCAAATGAGTTTAGCACAGGCATCCTTCCCAAATAATGAAAAGCTTGCTTGTATAAAGCCGGATTAGAAAGGAAAAGGTGACAAAGAAAATCTTAGCCTCTATAGGCCAATATCGAACCTATCATACTCGTCAAAAATTATAGGAACGGTAGTAAACAAATAAACGTTGAAACACTTGAAACAACTCAACATTATACCCGATGATCAGTCAACTTACAAAAAAAAAAAAAAAAAAAAAAAAAAAAAAAAAAAAACCTGCAACAGAAACTACATAGTGCGCAATTACAAATATGATAAAAATCGTGGCAAGTGGAATATGTGGTATCCTGGTTATGTTCGACCTAAGTGCAGCATTTAACCATAATCTGCTGCTTGAAGACCTAAGAGCAGTACCCATTGAAGATGGTGTTACTGGTGTATTCAAGTGGCACAAAAGCTACTTAGAAAACGAGACGGTTACAGTGGTTATATCAGATGTGAAATAAGAAAAGATGGTTATATCAAATGTGAAATAGAAAAGAAATTTTTAACTAGAGGAGTGCCCAAAGGCAGCGACCCAGGTCCACTGCTGTTTGGCATTTACACAATTGAATGACCTAGAATCCTAAACAATCACAAGGTTAGTTATAAACTGTATGCTGATGATACTAAGTTCTATTTTCTTCTCGGAACGGTAGAAGATGTTTTTAGTAAAATCGACGCAATAATAAAAGATATGATAAAAAAAAGTGGGTGTCGGCGAAGAAACTAAAACTCAATAAAGACAAAACTGAGTGCGTTATTTGGATCCGATAGTAGGCTATACTACGAAAACATGAACATTTCAAAAGAATAACTATTGGCTCGTCATCCATAAACATTCTACGTACATAGTGGTAGAGAGGAACTTAAGGAGTACCTATTGATAATAAAATATCGATGAGAAATCAGATATTGCATAATGTAAAAAAAAATAACTGTAGCTATCATATTAGAAACATTGCATTTATTAAAAAAATATTTAAGCAAAGGTACCCTTAAAACAGATATTTGTAACCAAATACTTTCGAGGCTTAATTACTGTAAAGCGCCTCAGTGGCGTGGTTGGTTTGGTGTTTGCTTCTCACCTCGGTGGTCGCGGGTTCGATTCCCGGCCATTCCATTGAGGAGTGAGAGATGTGTACTTCTGGTGATAGAAGTTCACTCTCGACGTGGTTCGGAAGTCACGTAAAGCCGTTGGTCCCGTTGCTGAATAACCACTGGTTCCATGTAACGTAAAAACACCATACAAACAAACAAACAAGCAAAAAATAATTACTGCAACGTTATATACTACGGTTTTCCTAACTACCTACTAAGAAAATTGCAAGGAGTACAAAATAGAACCGCAAGATTAATAAAAGGATTATGTTACGTGACAGAATAACCCCGGCACTGATCTACACAATGGTGTCCAGTAAAAGTAAGAATATAATTGAAGTACTAATTACAGCCTTTAAAACACCAAAATATGGGGGAACCAACCAATCTAAGAAACTGCTTACGTTTCTTTAGGCCTGAAATGAACAATTTGAGCAAGCATGCAATGGAAGCACACAGGCTATTTGAACCTAGAACACATGGGAAGTCAGATGGGAAAGCATTTGAACATCGCGCTCTAAGTCGATACAACTTTAAAGTGTAAAGTGCTTCTTAGTATTTGTTAGCTTGTTTAGTGCATTATCTATTAAATGAATACTTGGATGTTTGCTATTTTTGTCGGTATGCTTTTCATTCGTACCAGAGAGTGAGTATATTGACGATCATTCATGTGCTCATCTCCATCTGTAAGTCTAAGTTCTCTTCTAGAAGAAGCCAAATTTATGTATCCCCGTGACGTACTACCAGACAACTGCCAAGCAATTTATAATAAGCTGAAATGTGAAGATCTCATGGTAAGTATTGTGCTCGATTGTGTTCATAACTTAATCCAGTTATAAAACAAAAGCAATGCGGTCTCTTCCCTTTGCTTTATTATTGCTTGCTTCAGTAGGCACTACTCTTTATATATACTTATTATTGTTTTTGCCATATAATGTTGCTTGTTATTTCTATAGCATGTTTAATCTGCAGTGGACTGTTTTACTAGTTTTCAAGTAGTAATTTTTCTCTTGTTCGTGGGGGCAATTTTTAATGCGTTTATTCTTTCACTTAGTACATAGTAGGTTTTAACAGTCACATAGGCACTAGTATATTTGAGTTTTATTTCCCCTTTCCTCTGGCAGACCTAATGTAGGTTTTGTTATTATCAGCAGTATTGAGTAACAACATTTCACAAAATGCCTTTTAACTCGCTAAACAAACTTCCAAAGACAAAAGCAGATGCATAATGCAGAAAAAGCTAAAGAGGTTGTCTCTCTCTCTCTCTCTCTGCTCATTAGATGAGTTCTTTCTCATACAAGAGGTGAAATTAGGAGGGGCAAGGTAATCTTAAAGATATCAAACGGCTCGATGGGAGACGTTTGCGAAAACTCCTGTGTGCAAAAGGTAGAGGCGAAAAAGATGGTCTTATAGTGGACTGTATTATATGCTTAACGTTGTTACTTGGTCAAAAAAACCGCTAAAAGCCTTACGTAACAACTCCACAAAACTCCCTTTGCGGTTTCTAAATTACGGGGAGATATCTCTCAACCCAATTCATTATTAACGAGGATAAAACACCAATATCATTAATGAATAGTACCACAAATAAGTACTTTCACTTCTGAGCAGTCCTTGTAGACATGAACTCAGATCATAAATCGCTAAACGAGATACGAAGAGAGGTACGCACCTCTCTCTCTCTCTCTCTCTCTCTCTCTCTCTCTCTCTCTCTCTCTCTCTCTCTCTCTATATATAATATATATATATATATATATATATATATATTATATATATATATATATATATATATATATATATATAAATGTTGTGAGTACTCACGGGTTGATTTTCAGACCTTAGAGGACAGCTGTGTTATCTCGTTTCTAAAAGTTATTTAAATAACCTTAAAGTATGAACACAATAAAGGTTTATCAGCTCAATTTATATTCACCATCCACAAAACTGAAACATAGGAAAAATGAGATAAAATTGAAGGATATTGAAACGCATTTGATAAATATAAAGTTACAATTAATTTAATAACTAAAAGTTAAACATATCAAAGAGTAATAACATATAAGTGATAAATGAAATTAATCACTCAAGGGGAATTGTAAATCAATGGCACTCAAATGAAACAAATTACGACAAAATTCAAAGAATCAGGGCAATCGCCCTTTCTAAATTCACACACACATCACTGCACAACACTAGATGACAGGTCAACTCAAAAGTTGAGCCAAGAAGCTGTTCGTTCCGTCCTGCATTTGGGTTTTGTTGGGGAAAAGAGACAAGTTATACAATTACCACGAATGTAGAACTGACAAGGTTTTCATGAACATAAAAAACTCTACAATAATTATCAAGTTCGTTGTCAAAAATAAATTCCAAATATAATAGTGTGCAACTTCAACATATTTATTAAATGTAGTGAATTAATTGGTGGTGTGTGTCAATACAATTTTGGGCGATATCACGCCCATACAATGTACTACGCACATACGCATACACACCCACAGAGCGGCACGCAAGGAGCGACCAGAGTTGCGAACTACTACCCTTCTTTTCCCCTCCGATCTCTTGACCTCCCCTAATGGCTTCTCTGGCGAGAGGCACAAACAAGACCCATTAACACCTTCCACTCTTACCATACACGATATGCGCAATACACTCACCAAGAGCAATTTCATATATATAAGGACAAATGAATTATCATAACTAAAACAGTAATTATACTTCGTTATTAAAACGTCTACTGACGTTTATGTCAAAAGACTTCGTCTTTGTGTAATACCATCATTTCGGTGTTAAGCACACCACAGATACTACGTAATAGAACATAGCAAAATCGGATAAAATAATGTTAAGAGTGTCAGTCTCGTGTAGATGTGGTTCTTTCACCCTTATTATGTCATGCAATATAGACGTACATATTTTACAAAATATATGGGCATGCAAATATATTTGGTTTTCACATGAATACGAATACAGTAACATAGTTCTGTCTGTCGATTACCTGACAGACGGCAATACGCAGTGAAAATCAATCTATAAAATCTTATGAGACAGACACTAATAACTATAATAACAGACAAATAGCATGGAAACTAGTGAATACACAAAAACATAAGAAAATAAGATCGTTGTGAGATGAATTCCTCACACACGTGATGCAGATGTTATTGCAAATAAAAAGATGCTTGTGCGTGATTGAATTGGAACAGCTTTTGCATAGAATGTGAGGGAAAGTAAGAAAACACTGGATTTTTCAATATATGAAAGGTGTCCAGTATATGAAGGTGTTAAATTCAAGCGAAATTGAAAAAATGAGAAATTTAAAGAAAATAAAAGAAAAACTAGGAATGATCACTATAAAAAGAAAAAAACTATGCTTATTGACATGTTAGAGGTGTGCAGCAGGAAAAATAGTAACTGTATTCACATTGTAAAGAAGTAATTGACAACCAAGAGCATTTCTTACTTTATTGTCGAGTATACAAAATATAAGGAACAAAAATAAAGAGGAACTAATTGCTAATATCGTAGTACATTTCAGATATTTTCTGAAGAAGAAATTAAAAATCGGACAGAATTTTTCAATATTGTATGATAGGTAGTACCATAGAGAAACTACGTTTATGTTTGAACAATACCAAAGGCAGAGTAGAATAAGTGAGTGAGGCGTGCCAGAGGTTAATTCTAACAAATACTACTACTACGATGGTCCTCCCGGTTTGTTTCATGTAAGACACATCATGAATACAATCAAATTCATCAAACAAGCTTTAGTTTCACCTGGACGAATTACTATCTTGCAACGAAGTTGTGACTTACTGCCAAGGGTGAGTTTATGCCAAGAAACTTCAGTGTTTCTTTACGTTAGTCCTTCAAATCTATGGTACTAGCTACTATAAATACTAGGCTAGGTCTGTTTGCTCCATGGGTAGTTTAGGTAGTAGGCTATACCTAGCTAGGGTAAACAACCGAGTGGACTGGCCAACTCACTGACTACCGTGTTTTTGGCCACCCTCCGAAAAAGTACTTTAACACGTCCTGACAGTGACCGGAGATGGTCATCAGTCATGAGTTGGTGTCCTTTCGAAGTAGGGTAAACAACACGGACGATCCACCATCATCACGCTGGCCGGGTCTTATTCAATCCATATTTAATTGGTGAAACAAGAATGCAATTACAACTCCAAGCATACCATTCAAAAGATAGAAGTTTCGTCAACATAATGTGATATATGAAAGCCCCATACGAACTAAAATAAGCATGTGACGCTCTTCGTAAAATAGTATGTTTTCATGGCAGTTTTGAAATCCAATATGGCAGCTACTGTGTGGATGGCAGGTTCTGATCAGTGACGGACACCATCTTTCCCAGCCTTCCCAGCACTCATTTGAACAATGTTAGCGTATATAGCCTATGTAACGTTTATTGATCTTACTTTTTATTCCCGGGGTCATGGTTTGAACTGAATTCATTTTTACCTTCTAATTGGTGGTTTTTGTCCTTACTGCCATCACAACTGAAACTCCACAGTGCTTATTTGATTGTTATTATACACATTTTGGTCTCAGTTCACTCCTCATTGCACTTTAAACAAGTTGCTGTTCCTGTGGCCTAAGCAGCGCGCGCCACAAAACACACCAGTTACGAACAGCAGACGATAAGAAAACTGCAAAGTTTTTATTCCCACCCCTAAATTGTTTACTTTACTCGTTATTTAGTTCAACTTTACTTTGTTATTTAAAAATGTTTAATTTAATTCATTATATTAATTATCCCTTTTGCCAACCAAATTACCCCGAAAAATTACAGATATTTCTAAAGTAGATACAATCCAATGTTTCTAACCTTGTCGTACATCTGGCTGCCGAAAACCATAGAGGAACGACTACGGATAAGTGGATATATGTTTTTTATTTTTTGCTTTTTTTTTTTGCTAGCACTTTTTCATTGAGTTAAGTCTATATGAATATTTTGATTTTCTTTAATAACTGTATGCCAGAAATAAATGTAACCTTTAATGTTTGCATGCTAGAATTGGCAAAATTATTGTTGCCACATTAGTTGGAGGCTTCACACATATGCCGATTCTTATTATTATAAACTGTTTCCATGATTTTCTTAGTTGTCATGCATAATGCAATAATGATAAAATTACTTTAATATTTATGTATATATACAGTGGCTACCTCTACCATATGAAAGGCTCAACTTATGAAAAAACTCGAGATACGAAAGCAAATACGAAAAATTTTACAGCTTACTACGAAAAGTTTTCAAGGTACGAAAGGTTGATGCTGTAAAGTCCTGAGATTCGCCCGGACCACCAGAGAACAATTTTAAAACTCCCGTGCCGCTAACTGAGTAAACTCGCCACCATCCTCCTGCTCTCCCATTGGTTCTGATGCTAGTCACCCCATAAGATCCTGCTCTCCCATGGTTCCTGATGCTAGTCACCCCATAAGATCCTGCTTCTTATTGGTCAGCATATACCCCTTGTGCTTTAAGTATTCTATTGGTAAAAAGATGCTGTAATTGAAAAAACTTATTCATGAAAATAACAATTTAATAAATGAAAAACATTAGGTAAAGATAGAATAAAGAATAGAAATGAATGGTTATTATAGTTTGGGTAGTTCAGTAGTTGAAGAGAGATAATGAAAATTTATGGCTTACTGTTTGTACTAGGAAAAGTGATTGCTTGGCGATTGTTCGATACTCGTAAGTGCTGGATGTAAACAGAAGTTTGGAAGCTTTTTTGTTGTTTGTTGGTTTATTATAGTTAATGGGTTACTTAATAGTTATTTGAAATGAGTACATGCAATACATTTAATAAAAAAAATTGTGAATCAGATATCATAAAATATAAAATAAATCAGACTGCTATCATAAGTATTTTTTAGAATTCTTCTTCTGTTTTAATATTACGTTACGTATATGTTTCATTATAGCTGTCAGTAACTCGGTATCTCCATTAGGTAAAGATAGAATAAAGAATAGAAATGAATGGTTATTATACTGTTTGGTAGTTTTCGTTTCATTAGTTGAAGAGGGATAACTAATGAAAAAATTATGGCTTACTGTGTCCTAGGAAAAGTGATTGCTTGGCGTTCGTTTGGTACTCGTAAGAGCGGAATGTAAACAATCGATTGGAAGGTTTTTTTTTGTTTGTTTGTGTATTATAGTTAATGATTAATTAATAATTATTTGAAATGAGTACATACTGATGATTTTATACCATTTTATGGCATATTCTAAGCTTTTAGCTTCTTAGGTTTAGATGTCAGAATCATAGACTAGGCTTATTGCTAAGGGACATATGCTAAAGTCCTAATATATGCAGTAAAAATGGGGTTGAACATTACATGCAGTTGAATATTACTCAAGTATGTACAGTATTTTGCCTTTTTGGAGTCATATTTCTTCCATCGGATCGGCATCGTAACCCTAGAACATGTGTTTTAGGCCTGGAAATATAATTTACTGGGGTGTTTTTGTAGGGCTTGGAACAGATTAGCCATTTTACATGTAAAATGTGGTCCAAGATACGAAGGGCGCCTCGGAACGGATTAATTTTGTATCTCGAGGTACTACTGTACTTCCAATACATAGCCTAATTTCACCAATTTCAATGTTTTGTGTATAGTCTTATACCCAGTTTGGAGGGTGAACACATACCGAATGGCAACAGAGAGAGAGAGAGAGAGAGAGAGAGAGAGAGAGAGGAGAGAGAGGAGAGAGAGAAAGGTGGAAGGCGAAGGAACGAACGAAAGGAAAGGGGTGGCGGTGGAGGGGTGGGGAGAGAGGGTAGGTGGAGTTTTTTACGCATGTTCGTATCCATTTCTCATAATTGAGTTTTTGTCTCTTGGTACAAGGACAATTGTCGTTATTCTTTACGATTAGTGATTCACGATACCCATAATAAATTACGGCACTGGGTGTAATGCACTATAGCAAAATCTCGTTCTGATACGAGTGTTCGTTACAGAGAAAGGTATTGCCCAAAAACGTGCTTGCACTGTCTCTGAAACCCATAGTAGGTATGCTGCTTAGTTGTCAATCAAGTTTTTTGTAATGTAAAGTATTTTTTACAAACTAGCTATTGAATAAATTTGTATTTTTCTCAATCAAAACATATGCCCCTCAATGCTAACTTCCTCTTTTAACGACTTCTGGTCATTGCAAATTCGGCCCCATATTTCTTATGGTTCAAAAACAGACAGAGGCCCAGGACCAAAAACTATTGCGTCACACTATGGCAATAATCCGGCAGTAAAACATCTTCATATATCCAAAAAGTAAATAATAAAGATATATATGCGCATTACGATTATAATAATTACATGAATAGCTGATAATCTGCATGAATAACGTAAACTGTTCTGCAAGAAAGTTGAGTAAAGCAATTATTTACAATAGGTATGAAAGTCAAGATGTCGTGACGTCATAATACAGGACTTAAAAGAACGTTCTAATTCCCAAAAATAATTAAATTTGAGTCAGAATCGAGTTACTTTTTCAATAACGAATATTTTCAAATTAATCATCATAAATATGTAAAATATTGATGTTTTACTATTTATTTAAAAAATTATCGAAGTGCACTCTTCGTCGTCGTCTTCTACCAAAACTGTTGTTTACTAAAAAAACGTACTGGTAAGGGACCGTGTTCCGATTGTTGTGATGAAAGTGCCCCAGCGTCTGTGGGTACAAGTGGTGTGCGGATTTATCACAGGAAATGGGAAGTATATTGACTCAAGCGACTCCATAAACATTGAGATGGCGTCAATCTTCTAAAATATTGAAGCGTAAGTAAAAATTTCGAAAGCGTTTTGGTGAGATTTAGACTGCTGTAGCTACCCTTTTCACTACCCTCTGTTTAAATCTTAAATTGTTCCGACACGGGATACAAAACTTTCAGTCCTTTTACAATAGGAAGGTAACTACGTAGCGGCAGCTGGATGGTCATAAGCTTTCGAACAAGGGAGTTCGGTAGTTAACTGCTTGTCCGACAGTGCATGCGCTGCGCGACTGGGAGGCGAAGAACCACTTTTGCTTTTGGCATTCTGGTGTGTAGACGTGCTCTTCATCGCTCTCTGCCCGCTTCATCGTCATGTGCTTTCTGGATATTTGTATTATCTCTTACTGATTGTGTGTGTGTAAAAGTGAACTGTAAGTACTCTTCATTTTTTCATATACATTTATTGTTTTGACAAGTGAAATGGACCAAGGATCGAAGGAATCTCCATGCCCTTCCATTACCCGGCGACTGTGCCCCGGGGTGGAGGGACTTAAATGTGGGATTTTTAGAAGGTTCCCTGAGATCGATCCTCGTGTCCTTTGTGCTCGGTGTCGAGGGCGGGAGTGCTCTCGCGCCGAGCCTAGTGTTGTATGTGTTAATTGGTAGGAGGTGCAGTGGGGCTTGTACAAGGGCAGGAAGAAGCGAAGACCTGCCAAGAAGTCGTCAGAAAGCTCTCCCGCGACTCCCTTGGTAACAGACACTTCGTCTTCTTTTTTGCCCCCCACTCAACTCCCGCGTATGGCACCTTACCCTTCGGGGGTTTATCCAGGTCCTTCTCTTCACCCAATCCGGCGAGCGTAGAAGAGGGCGCTTGGTACCCCAACGTACAGCTGTATTCGGGGTGGGGTCCCCCCCCCGCACGAGGGGGAACCCCTCATACTTACCCGACTCTTGCTTCCACAGGTGCTTCCGCCGTGAGGGATGACCTTGGTCAGGTGTGGGCGTCCTTGGGACTGTTGGGCGTGCCGAGTGTCCAGGGGCTGCTTCATCATCTGGCGGGGTCTGGTGCGGTCAGACATGGAACGGTGACCACAACTACTACCACCCTGTCTACTCCAGGGTACGCCGCCCCTCCTCACCTGGTTTGTTTGCTGCACGTGGTGTCTGTCTCGCCTACAGCTGCGGTGCAGGAGCCGATCGCCGTACCGAGGAGGGGCGTGCCGCCGCCGCCCGGGTTTGCCGTGCTGCCTCGACCAGACTTCTGCCGGTACCCAGGTTGTCGCTGGCTGCTGCCCCACCTCCTGTGTTACTTGTGCTGCCTGCCGTGCCTGCTGTACATGTGTCCGATGCTGTGCTGGCTGTTTCCTGCTGCTCCTGCTGTTCCTGCCGTTCCTGCTGTTCCCGCTGTGTCCGTACCTGCTGACGTCATCCCTGCTCACGGTGTTGCTGCCCCAGACGTTGGTCTGTCCGGACCCTGTTGCTTCGGCAACAGCAGCCCCGGCTACACCCTGGATGGTAGACCTCACGTCTGTCCTGAGGAAGCTGACGAAGAAGAAGAGGAAGAGGAGGGTGTCGTCGTCGTCTTCATTGTCTTCTGCAGCCGCCTCTTCCCCTTCGACTTCCAAGGCTACCCAGCCGCGGAAGAAGAAGAAGGCTGCCTCCTCCCCTCCTAAGAAGGCTCCTTCGGGAACTTCTAAGGGCCCGTCCCACTCCAGTGGGACGGGGGGTCCTTCCGCTGGTCCTCCTGCTTCTTCGGGAGCGGGGCCCGTCTCTCCTTCCGCAAGGAAGAAGAAGACGGGGACCAGAGGGGTACCGGCTAACACCGGTACTTCCTCGCCTGGTGCTAGGGGTTCTGCCGCTACACCAGGTTCCGTCTCGGCCTCTCGTTCGCGAGAGGTACCGAGTGTACGGCCGTGCAGCCAAGAACCAAACGCCAGAGCTCGCTTGGCGCCAGGTTCACGGCACGGAGCGGAAGGCTGGTGAGAGCCGCTCAGGCGACTCTCACCAGGCCAGCTCTCGCTCTCGTAGCGACCAGCCGGTTACCTGTGTTGACGTGACGGTCCCAGACCGGCCACAGGCTGAGGCTGGGAAGAGATCCCCCCGATCGCTGGCGCCAGTGGTTTGACGCGCCGTGAGGACACGCACCGGTCTCACTGCGACAGTGGTCTCTGCAGGTCTCCTGACGGCCGCTCCCATGGGGACCGGACGGTTAGGGCGACCAGCAGCAGTTCCTCTGACGCTCGAGATCGGGGCCGCTGTTCTCGGTCCAGCCGTTCTCCCCAGGGGAATGGCACGACCAGGCCTGCGGCTCGATCCCCACCGCGGGTTGGAAATCGCCTGCAGCCCTCCAAGCACACTGGTTCTGCCAGTGAGCGAGGGGGGAGCGGTCAGGTCTGCCTCTCCCGTGCCTTCAACTTCCTCGGGTTACACTGGGAAGGGCGAGACCCAGAGAGTGATCGTGAGGGGCGTTGCCCCACACGATCCTGTCACGACGCCGTACGTGCCAGGCACGGTCTTAGGATCGACCAGGTTGTACGCGCAAGTGACAGGAGGAGACTGAGAGGGGTCTGTCGCCGTTCCCCCTCTTGAAGTGGGAGGATCTCGGGAGCTGCTCTTGTTTTGAGGGACGTCTTATGAGGTATCTCAACGATTGGTTAGTCCTGGCGAGCTCCTGCTCAGCAGTTGCTGCAGGACAGGGATCGACTACTGGAGTTCTGCCGCGGTCTGGGGATCGTGGTGAACTTCGAGAAGTCCGATCTCAAACCCAAGCAGAGGATGAAGTGCCTGGGTATGCTGATCGACACGGTAGCAGGGCGAGTCTTCCCCACAGACTTGCGGTATCAAAAACAGATTCAGGGAGGCAGCCGACCGGTTCCTGTCTTGGCAGGAAACAGGCAGCTCAAGCAATGGCAATTGTCGTGATCGGCCACCTGTACGTCACTCGAGAAGTTAGTCCTTCATGGGGCGGTCCCTTCACCTGCAGTCTCTCCAGTGGAGACTAAAGGAGAGTTGGTCACAGGCAAGGGATCCACCATACTTTCCCCGTGTCCCTCACGCAGGAGGTAAGGCTGGACCTAGCCTGGTGGCTGGACGACAGGAACCTCTTAAGAGTAGTGCCTCTATGCATTCCCCCCCCACCCCACCCCTCCGGAGATGCTGCTGTTCTCAGATGCATCAAACTAGGGATGGGGCGCCACACCTGGAGGGAGTTGCTGACTGCAGGAGTGTGGGACCATCCCACAAGCACCTTCACATCAATGTCCTGGAACTCAAGGCAGTGTTCCTCGCTCTCCAAGAGTTCCAGGACCGCTTGATGGGACACTCAGTGGTGTTGATGTGCGACAACACCACGGTAGGTAGCGGCACGGTAGTGGCTTACGTCAACAAACAGGGGGGGGCCTAGTGTCTCTCCCGTTGCACCAGTTGACACGGCAGGTGCACGAGTGGGCCGCGGCTCACTCGATAGAGCTGTCAGCCCGCTACATTCCAGGCAAGAGGAATGTAGTAGCAGACATGCTCAGCCGTCGGGATCAGGTGATAGGGACGAGATGGTCTCTACACCAGGACGTGGCGGAAAGGCTCTTCGACCTGTGGGGGCGTCCAGTCGTGGATCTGTTCGCCACCCGGCACAACAGAAAACTGCAGGTTTTCTTTTCAGCTGTGCCAGACCCATGGGCAGCTGCAGAGGACGCTCTTCAACACTCGTGTACAACCTCTTCACCTATGCCTTTCCCCGTTCAGCCTGATTCGCAAGGTGATCAGCCGAGTGCTGGCCACCCGAATCTCAGGATGATCCTGGTGGCTTCCAAATGGCCCCAGGCCATTTGGTATCTGGACCTGCTGGCTCTGCTTGCAGAAGCACCGAGAGAGATTTACCCCATTGGCACACCTTCTCGCCCAGCCACACGTCTCTAACATCTTCACGGCTGGCTGTTATCCACATCTCTTGCGAACGAGAGGCTTTCTCCTAGCGCAGCAACAGAGATGGCTGGAAACGTCAGACAGTCCTCTGCAGCTGTGTACCAGGGGAAGTGGGCTGTCTTCTGTGGTTGGTGTCGTAGAACTGGGGTCTATCTCTCTCAGAGCCACTCTTCACCAGTAGCGGATTTCCACTCCGTTTTTTTCTTCGCCTGAGAAAAGCTCCTCTCAGTCCCACAGTCAAAGGATATAGAACTGCCCTGGCACTTGTCCTAAAGCTGAGGGGATTGGACATCTTGAACTCATTCGAGATCTCCTTGCTTATGAGGAGCTTCGAAAGGTCTTGCCCACCCAGGGAACTCAGGCCCCCTGAGTGGGACGTGACTCTAGTCCTTAGGAGTTTGACTCGAAGACCCTTCAAGCCACTCCGAGAATTGTCAGACAGGGATCTGACCCTCAAGACCCTCTTCTTGCTGGCCCTGGCATCGGCGTTCCCCTTCACCTGCTGCCGGAAGTGGGGGGGTGCCTGGCGAGCCATTGGGCAACATGGCAGCGCTATGGTGCCGAGAACTGGATAGTAGACATCCTTCAGGAGGGATATCTACTACCCTTCGCGAATCTCGGCCACCCCTAACCTCCAGCCCGGTCCATCTGCAAACATTCGTCCCGGGATCATCAAAGGACGTAGCTCTACGACAGGAGATCAAGACCATGCTGAACAAACGAGCTGTGGAGATCGTCACGGATCAATCACCGGGCTTCTACAGTCGCCTTTTCCTGGTGAAGTCTACGGGGGGCTGGCGCCCGGTGATAGATCTCTCTCCTTTGAACCGATTTGTTCACCAGACTCGGTTCAAGATGGAGACGACACGTTCCGTGCTGGACTCCATCAGGGAGAACGATTTCATGCTTTCAGTAGATTTGAAGGATGCGTATTTCCAGATACCCATCCATCAATCCTCCAGAAAGTAGCTACCCGCCCTTCATCCTTCGAAGGGGACGGTGTTTTTTGGGTTCACGGTGTACCAATTAGGGCACTTTGCTTCGATCGGTCTCTCAACCACCCCACAGGTGTTCACGCGAGTGTTCACGCTGGTGTCGGCTTGGGCCCACTCGGTAGGGATACTTCTCTTGAGGTATCTCGACAATTGGTTAGTCCTGGTGAGCTCTCGCTTGCAGTTGCTGCAGGACAGAGATCGACTCCTCGAATTATGCCTCGATCTGGGAATCGTTGTGAATTACGAGAAGTCAGAGCTCGAACCCAGCAAGAGAAGTAACCGGGGTATGCTGATTCGGCTACAGTAGCAGGGCGAGTCTTCCCCGCAGATTCGTGGATCAGCAGGTTCAGGGAGGCAGTAAGATAGTTCCTGTCTCTACAGGAGCAACCAGCTCAGCTGTGGCAAGTCGTGATTGGCCACCTGTCGTCTCTCGAGAAGCTAGTCCCTCACGGGCGTCTTCACCTGGGGTCTCTTCAGTGGAGACTAAAGGAGTGTTGGTCACAGGCAAGGGACCCTCCCTTCTTCCCCGTGTCCCTCACAAGGAGGTGAGGCAGGAACTAGCCTGGTGGCTAGACGACAGGAACCTCGTAAGAGGAGTGCCTCTTCGCACTCCCCCCCCCCAGAGATGCTGCTCTTTTCGGACGCATCGGCCGAGGGATGGGGCGCACACCTGGAGGAGTTGCTGACTGCAGGTGTGTGGGACCATCGCGACAAGCACCTTCACATCAACGTCCTGGAGCTCAAGGCAGCGTTCCTCGTTCTCCAAGAGTTCCGGGACTGTCTGGTGGGACACTCAGTGGTGTTGATGTGCGACAACACCACAGTAGTGGCATACGTCAACAAGCAGGGGGGCCTACTGTCCCTCCCGCTGCACCAGTTGACGTTGCAGGTGCACAAGTGGGCCGTGGCAAATGCAATAGAGTTGTCGGCCCGCTATATTCCAGGCAAGAGGAATGTGGTAGCCGACAAGCTCAGTCGTCGGGATCAGGTGAGAGGAACCATATGGTCCCTTCATCCAGACGTGGCGGAAAGGCTCTTCAACCTGTGGGGGCGCCCAGTCGTAGATCTGTTCGCCACCCGGCACAACAGAAAACTCCAGGTTTTCTACTCGATTGTGCCTGATCCATGGGCAGCCGCAGAGGACGCTCTTCAGCATCCGTGGGACAACCTCTTCGTCTACGCCTTTCCCCCCGTTCTGTCTGATTCGCAAAGTGATCAGCAGGGCGCTGATCACTGCGAACCTTCGGATGATCCTGGTGGCGCCCAAACGACCCAAGCCGTTTGGTATCCGAACCTGCTGCCTCTGCTTGCTGGAGTGCCGAGAGAGATTCCCCCCGGCACAACCTCCTGAGCCAGCCACACGTAGAGCGGTACCACCGGTTCGTCGAGTCCCTGTGTCTTCACAGCTGGCTTCTATCCACCATCTCTTGTGAGCGATAGGCTTTTCTCGCAGCGCAGCGACAGAGATGGCCAGATACCTCAGACAGTCCTCTGCGGCTGTCTACCAGGGGAAGTGGTCCGTCTTCTGTGGTTGGTGTTGTGGACGGGGTCTCTCTCCTCTCAGAGCCTCTCTTCAGCAGGTAGCGGATTTCCTCGTCTTCCTTCGGAGAGAGATTCTCCTCTCCGTCTCTGCAGTTAAGGGCTACAGAGCCGCCCTGGCCTTAGTCCTTAAACTGCGAGGTGTGGATATCTCCTCTTCTTTCGAGATCTCCCTCATGATGAATTGCTTCGAGAGGTCTTGCCCACCCAGGGAACTCAGGCCCCCGGGATGGGATGTGACTCTCATTTTTAGGAGTTTGACTCGCAGACCCTTCGAGCCACTCCGAGAGTCGTCAGACAGGGATCTGACCCTCAAGACCTTCTTCTTGCTGGCCCTGGCATCGGCGAAGAGAGTAGGCGAACTTCATGGTCTTTCCTTCAACGTCAAGCATTCCAGGGGATGGGGATCCGTGACGCTCGATTTCGTCCCGAACTTCGTAGCGAAGACTCAGAATCCTTCGGTCCCTGACGACCGGTTCGAGTCCTTCACGATCCCCTCCCTGAAGGATTTCACCAATAATGATACAGATGAGATGCTGCTTTGTCCTGTGAGGGCGCTACGGCGCTATCTGAAGAGAACTCAGCACCTCAGGCCTGAGTGTCGACGCCTCTTCGTTAGCACCGGGGTTACCAAGAAAGAAGTTTCCAAGAACACTTTCTTTCTGGCTGCGTGAGGTGATCAGGAGGGCGTACAAGACAGCTGGCAGTGACGACACCCGTACCCTTCGTCTGAGAGCCCGCGAAGTCAGAGGTATTGGTCCAACCCTTGCGTTCCGCAAGAACTTCTCCCTGGCGCAGGTTCTGAAGGCAGGGGTTTGAGCCAACGAGACCACCTTCACTTCTTTCTACCTTCGGGATATCACCCACAGGTCCTTGGACACATTTTCCTTGGGACCGTGTGACTGGCTTCAAAACAAGTTGTGTAGTCTACCCAGCACCCGAGCGGACAGAACAGCATCGCATCCTGTGTGACTGGCTTCTCTTCGTCCTTCATTCTTTTCCTCTACCTGTGGGCAGAGGGCCGCAGTCGTCACTACGCTAAACAGGAGGCCGATGCAGGTAAGCTACACAACCGAGCCCCATTCTATCCCTTTCAGTAGGGATATAAGTGTTTATCCACCACTCCCCAACAAGGGGGGGAGTGGAAGCCAACAAGAGACAAACCCATAACTTTACCTTGGCTCTTGAAGTAGGAACTAGTTCTTGCTTTTTGCTATTTATAAGAGGTACGCTTGCCTCACTCTTATAATTTGGTCCAGAAGTCTGACCACTGATCCTGCGGTGCACACCCCGATCAGCTGGGCAGAGGCTAGGATCCCTCCCTCTGCTCTTACGACCAGGGAGGGAATCCAAGGTAGGACGAACACCAGTCTGTTCATAAGACTCAGATTCCACCCACTAATAAGTGAGTCTTCCTATTGTTAAAGGACCGAAGGTTTGTATTTCGTATTCAGAACAAAAATCAAACAATTTGCTCGAAAAGTTGTATTTTTCCTAACTATACAAAACCTGAGGCCCTTCTTTACATATAGTCCCACCTCATGCCACCCCTCACTCTGCGTTTCTAGGCCTCAAGCAAAGTGACTCCTCGCCTCCGCAGTTGAGTGTACCGCTAACTGCCGGACAAGTCGTTAACTACCGAACCCCCTTGTTCGAAAGCTTACGACCGGTTCAGCTGCCGCTAAGTACCTTTCCTATTGTTAAAGGACCCTCAGGTTTTTGTATAGTTGGAAAAATACAATTTTCGACAAATTGGTTATATTAACATACAATGGACCCCCGTAGTCATTGTTCTCCTGATTCGCAGACTCAGAATCGCACGAACATTTTCCGATTTCTCTCTGGAACGTATCCCTGCATTATTCGTGGAAAATTCGCCTATTCGTGGTATTTTTCTATGAGAAATATCCACAATTCCTGGTTTTTTTTTTTATCATTTTCCTCATAAAAGCATTTTTTTGTGATAAAACTATTAATAAACCAGGTATAAAGATTTTTAGTGGGTTTTTCTTGAGTTTTAACTACCCAAGAAGGAGGGTTTTAGTTTTAAGCTTTTTATAGGGGTTTCAATTATTCGCAGGTTGTCTACTATTCAGGGGGCGGGGGCCGTCCGGTACGCATCCCCTGCGAATACGGGGGGACCACTGTATATATCTTAAAGCAATATCCTGAAATTGACTTCTCCTGATAAAACATATCGGCTCATTACTCGCCAGTTGTAATAGCAGATAGAAAGCAATTACTATTAGAAAAATAGAGAAGACTATGTACAAGTTAAATGCAGCTGATGCAGCAATATCTTTTAATAATACTTGTTTGAAAGAGGGTCTCCTTCCAATATTAGTAGTATTATTATTATTAGCTGGAAGAAGACGTTAATTTATACAGGTTTTATTGGAAAACACTACGTCAATGGCAATTTGACTGCGATTGTAATTTTAGTACAGAAGTTTTCTCTATTCCCTCAGTATTAACTGGACCTTTTCTTGTCTGATACTCAAATTGGCTATTAAAATGCCAAATGGGGGATTCATGTCAAAAATGTGGCATTTGTCAAATTTGGATGCATATAAAAAACAAAATGCAGTACAATTGGATCTTAACTCTAATTGACAGAAGATACCATATGACTCGTTCTGGATTCCTCTTGCTTAGGGGTGTCTACTTCTCTCTCTTCTTGCTACATTTCATCTTTAAACCCAGAAGGACATTGTCAGGCAGGTGTTGTGGGTCTAAAGTTCTTGTGGAAGTCCTACAGTATTTATAGTCTCTTGCACAGTATGGGATGCTCAGTGATGAATTCTGATGGATATTTGGCTCAGCTGCTGAATCCCCTGTTGGCAGATGCCTCAAGATCAGGAGATGGGTCCTATGCGGACACTGCAGAAGTTGCTCAGAGTATCGTAAAGGAAGGGCACCTCTCCATTCAGATTCTGAATGGTCGGAGGAGGTGATTTCATGAGTCACTACCTACCTGAATTGTCATTGTTTAGTTGCTGTTGCATAACTTTATGCCTGGTATAGTCTGGCGTCACTTGATCACGGGTGTCTTGTTCGGTGGTTGTGTCCAGTGTGGTGGTATTTGGTAGTGCCATGTTGTCTAAACCAAGACACAAGGTAATCATATTACCAAATATAATATCACACCAGAGACGACCACCGAACAAGACACCCCTGATCAAGAAACGCCCACATAGGACCCACCTCTGATTCTTGAGGCATCCACCAACAAGGGATCAGCAGCTGAGCCAGATATTGCTCAGTCCGTCCTTGCTCCCATTCATCAGGGGACTGGATGATTTCCCTCATTATGAGGATGCCTATTTTCACGTCCCAATCTACCAGGACTCAAAGAAATTTTTTGAGATCGTGTTTGGGAATCAAGGTGTACCAGTTCCAAGCATTATGCTTCTGACTGTCGAAAGCCCCAGAGTGTTCACTAGAGTGTTGGCCCCTTTAGCCAAGTGGCTTCATTTGTTGGCAATAAACATCTCCCTATATGTAGATGATTGGCCAATTCAGGCCTCATTGAAAGAAAAATGCATGAAGGACCTTCAGAAGAATCTTACAATGACAAAACATCCATGATTAATGACAAATCTAGAGAAATCTCAGACTCTATCACAATGGATTCTCTATTTAGGGATGGTGATTGATGCTCAGAAAATTCGGGTTTTACTGTCAGTGAAAAGAATAGAGGATTGTCTGAAGAAAATCAGCATATTCCTGTCCCTATCAAAGTGTTTAGCAACACAATGGACAAGTCGCTGGGCACTCTGGCATCCCTGGAACAATTTGTAAACCTAGGGTTTCTAAATAAATGACCTCTCCAAAATTTTCTAAGATGCAATTGGGATCAGAAGGTTCATCAAGACACTTTTGTTTTTTCGGATCACCAAGAGATTAAGGAGGACCTGCTATGAATAAGGGGTTCTGCAGAAAGCCTGATGGAAAGGAAGTCCCTGTTCCCACTGAACCTGACCTAGAATTCTTTTCCAACCTGTCTTGACATAGGTTGGGGAGCTCTCCTGGGAGACAAGAAAGTTTAGGTAGTTTGGTCGCAACAGAGAGATCTCTTCACATCAATGTACAGGAACTAAAAACGACTCATCTGGGACTTCAGCTTTTCTTGGAGGAGGTTTGTGACAAGATGGTGGTCATCCATGCAGCATTGGCTTACATCAAATTGCAAGGAGGGACTCACTTGTTCTCCCTTTGCGAGATGACCAAAGACCTTCTGCTTAGGGCAGACTGAACTCGGACTCGTTTAATGACTAGTTTCATTCAAGGAAGATTCAATGTCCTGGTGGATGAACTCGGCCTTCAAAAGCAAGTATGTACGTTTCCAACAGAGTGGACTCTCAATCTTCAGTTCTGCAATGCCCTGTGGGACCTTTAGGGGAAGCTGATGATAGATTTGTTAGCAACTTCCAGTAATCATTGCCTTCCTCTTTTTTGCTCTCTGTCTGGATCTAAGGGGCTGGGCGATGGATGCTATGTTACAAAGTTGGTCCAGGCTGGAGATGTATGCTTTTCCCCCCATTTAGGATGATAGGGGAAGTTTTTGTGAGGAAAATTTCCTGGTCACACTACGTCAGGATGATGTTAATACAGTGGTCCAACTGTATTCGCGGAGGATGAGTACCAGACCCCCTGTGAATAGTTGGAACCCTTATAAAAATGCTTAAAATGGCTTATTTTGTTAGTTAAAACTCAAGAAAACCCACTAAAGATTATTATACCTGGTTTTTTCAATAGTTTTATCACAAAAAGTGCATTTTATGATGAAACCGATTAAAAAAAAAGCAGGAATTTGTGGATATTTCTCATAGAAAAATACTGTGAATAGGCGAATTTCCCACGAATAATAGGGGTATATGTTTCAGAGAGAAATCTGTGATTGTGTGAGTCCGTGAATCTAGAGAACGCAAATACGGGGAGACTCACTGTAGCTCTTTTGGCTAAGGAAAGAGTGGTTTACGGAACTGCTCCATCTCTCCATGGACTTCCAGAGACTCCTTCTGTTGATATTGAGTCTTCTCAGACAGCCCCATTTCAGGAGATTTCATCAGGGGCACATCCACTCTGGCCCTGAAAGGATTTCAACTGTCCACAGACTTTTGCTAGCAAAACGATTTTCAAGAACTGCAGCAGAAGCAATTGCAAGATACAGAACAGTCTACTAACAGAGTATATCAAGTGAAATGGGCAGTGTTTAGACTTTGGTGTAAGGGACATAGGGTCTTGTCTTCTCATCCCTATGTCCCTCAAGTAGTGGATTTTCTCTTATATTTAAGAAATAGTAAAGGCCTATCATCTACTATTTAAGGGGTACAGAGCTATGCTTGGCTCTTTGTTTTCTCAAGGAATCAAGACTTGTCTGATCTCCTGAGGTCCTTCAACACATCCAAAGTCAAGGAAGAACAATTGTGTGCATGGAATCCTGGCGTCATCCTTAAGTGGCTTTCAAGCATGTGCTTTGAACCGACGAAATCATCTTCTATGAGAGATTTTGCTACGGTGAAAAGAGTAAGTGAACTTCATGCTTTGGACGAGAGAATGCTTTTCCAATGCGAATGCGATTTGTTCTCTTTTGGGTTTTCTGGCAAAGAATGAGAATCCGTTGCATCCTTGGCCACGATCGTCACCGTTATAGTCTCTTGGACATCTTAGGCCCAGAAGAAGAGGAAAGAGTTCTGTGCCGTGTGTGGGTCTCAAGATATTATCTGTAGAGAACAGAAAAAGTCAGAGGCCCTACTAGGAATCTTTGGTGTTCAGTAAGGAACCCTTCAAGGCTCTTATCCAGAAATGCAATTTTTTTTTTCTTGAGAGGGCTTATCCCAGAGGCGCATTCTCAAATTGAAGGAGCTCTGCCTGTTCTCTAGGTAAAAGCCCATGAGATTAGTGCTATAACACCATCTCTAACATTTAAACATAATCTTTCTGTGGTGGCAATTCTATAGCTGACTTTCTGGAAGTGCAAGTTGGTTTTCATCATAGTACATTATATGTGATGTCGTAGCGATATACAATAACTGCAGTATGTTGCGACCTTTGTCAATGGTTGGTGTAGTGTTTCGAGAGGAAAGGAAGCTTGGCTTCCTTACCTCTTTTTGCCTTGGTATTTGGTGATTTGAGTTTTTGGGGAGCCTGGAGGGTACTGAGTACCTAGAGTGCCCACCAGTTTTTAGTGTGTGGTTGTGGTTATATGTTTTTTGGGTGATGCTGACATAATGTCTGGTTTTTATATGTTATTTTGTACTGCGCCCTGGGAAGAGGCATTTGAATGTTTAGCTTTCATTTCGTTATTGATCTCTTATATCCAGCTTTGCAAAGCTCTTGTAACTACTTCGTCTAGTGATCAGAGTACTCTTTCACTGTGAAGCACCCACTTCAGTAGAAACAATCCTGCCCCTACTGCCACACTGCTACATGGTGGAGATGAGTGCCAACCAGAGGCAGTAACTTCCTGCAGCAGCTCTCCCACCAAGTAAGGAGCAACAAGCATCGTTTCAATGCTATCTCTCATTTCATTAAAAATATTTTTAATGTCTTGAGGTTTGGCCCATGAATGTTTCCACCCACAATTCCGTTTCAGCTAAGTAATTACTGGGTAAGTTACTTATATAAAAATAGTATTTTTGTAATAAATGAGATTTTATGTATAGTACTTACCCAGTAATTATACCCAGTAATTATGGATGGAGCCCACCGTCCTCCCCTTTTATGAACCTGAGTTCATAAAACAAATTGAGCTCGTGGATGAGTTTTTCCTCTTTTACCCCGACAGTGGGCGGAGTCTGTCACCAACATAAACAAAAGGCTATCACTAATGGGAATTTCAAAATTTAAACTGCTGTCAAGTAGAAACTCTTAGCTAAATAATTACTGGGTAAGTAATACATATATATAAAATCTCATTTTATTATAGAAATATCATTTTGCAATTGTAATTTGTGCATGGTTTTTTTTCTCCTTCAGTTTATTAGTATACATAATAAAATTTCAAGTTTTTTCTAAAAATTTAAGGAAGTTTGAGGTGTTAAGATATATTAAAATTAAGCTCTTATTTTCAGAGATACAGAAACTCAGATATAATTGCATTTGGTAGATTCTTCTCTTCCGTTGATGCAAAACCAAACTTTAATGTAGGAACTGTTGGACATGTTGACCATGGTAAAACTACTCTCACAGCTGCAATTACTAAAGTTCTCCATGACAGAGGCCTGTCTGATTATATGACCTACGATCAGATTGATCGTGCCCCTGAAGAAAAATTGAGAGGAATCACAATCAACACAGCCCATGTCTCATATTCTTCAGAAACAAGGTAGTATATAGCTGTAATTGCTTATTCTGTGCCACTAATTTTCATTGAGTAACTGAAGTTTTATATACTGCTTTGTCTATACAAATGATAAACCTTTTATTTCATTAATATTCAGTTCCCTTAAAATTACTGCTGGTATAAATGAAAACATGAGAGGCTTCACATTAGATTATGCTTGTGAACAAGGTAGTCATCTACTGACAGGCAGGGGCGAAAGCCTTACCCAACTGTTGGTTTGCATTACACTTTGCTTCCAGCTGCCATCAATTCCAGACTTTTTTCTTGACTGCCCAACTTTTGCCATTCAAACTTTAATTGATTAAGCTTCTTGAGTTTTTATTTAAGTAACTTACCAAGTAACTTACCAAGTACAGGCAGTCCCCAGTTATTGGCAGACTTGGTTAATGGCGATCCGGTTTTATAGGGCTTGTCTAGCACCATAAAATTTGCAATTTATGGCGCCATAACAGGCCAAGTTTTGGTTATCGGCGCCATAATGTGCTGATAATAGAGTTATGGCACCATAACATACTTAACAGAAGTGCCATTAACCAGTTATCGGTGCCATAAACCAAACTCCGAGTTTCAGTTAATGGCAGTTTTCATTTATCAGCACCCTGCTGATAAGCAGTGAGTGCCTGTAATTACATAGCCAAGAATTTCTAAGTACCAGAAGCTAGAATTTGAATATCACAGTAGCAATTCTTTTGTTTTGGTGCATGTCAGTACCCCTGCCCACTACCAGTGGATAGGTAAACTGCTCAGCAAAGAAGCTTGCTTTCGACGAAGGTAGTAAGCTGTAGCTTACTGTGACTATGAATTTTGTCATTTACTGAGTGTTCTACAGTATCTTCGGTGAAGTACTATGATTCTTGTCATAGCCTTTCTGCATTTATTAGCTAGTTAGGCTTAATTAACAGTACTTTGACCAGTTTAAGGTTTTTAGTCTGTTTTTTTAGCTTTTATCTACCAATGTCTGACTCACATATGTCGAGTGTCTGTTATTGCAGCATGGCTAACTTCAGGAAAGTATGACTCTTGTTCTGTTTGTGTTAGATATAAAGGTCAAGTTTGCACGGTTGAATTGACATGTAATGAGTGGATAGGCTGGGCTGAAAGGCAGTGGAGGATGTTATCATCTTAATGTTCAAAGTTAGAGAAAGATATAGGAAGCGTAAGGCTACCAATAGGCTCAAAAAGTCATTAGCTAGCCTGTTCCACCTAATCTTGTTCCCAGCTCCCATGCTTCCGATTCAAGTGCCATTACCAATCTTGATGCGAAGTTTGAGCTACTAGCTAACTCTATGGCTCAGTTAGGGGAGTCAGTACGTATGCTTCTTGATAAAGCGAAAAGTAGTGTTAGTGGAGGAGCTGGATGTCCATCCCACCAGTTCCCTTAGGCAAAGGTCCTTGACATACAGTGGACCCCCTGTATTCACGGACCCACAAATTCGCGGAATTCTCTCGGGAACGTTTCCCTTCACTATTCGCGGAAAATTCACACATTTGCGGTACCACAAATTCCTGTTTTTTTTTTATCAATTTCATCATTAAATGCACTTTTTGTGATGAAACTTTTAAAAAAACCAAGTATGAAAATTTTTAGTGGGTTTTTCTTGAGTTTTAACTAACAAAATAGGCAGTTTTTAGCATTTTTATAGGGGTTCCAAACATTCGCGGGTTCTAACTATTCACGGGGGCGTCTGGTATGCATCCTGTGAGAATACGGGGGACCACTGTACTTCCCCGCACCTGGGAGAAATCATACCGTAAGCTCAAGGGAGGTTGGTGGGGTCTGCCTACAGGCAATCGGCCCCTCAGTCGCACCTGTCAGTGTCTCCCAGGTTGCAAAAGACAGCCGTTGGAAAAGCATCTTGTACAGTGCTCATCGTCTTTCTTCGAGCTCGGATGCGTCAAGCCCGGAGAAACAACGCCGATGGCATGGTAATGACTTTTCCAGACCACTGAAAAGGTCTGCAGTGGAATTTTCTCTTGCCCCTCTAGTTCTGCCTAAGAAGGCTAAACCCTCTTGTAGTTCCTGTTTCTGTTATTTCTCACTCTCCAGAACAAGTTAGTGTATATCTATTGCAGGTATGTTGGAGAGCCAAGTTCTGATTAGTGGTTTACCTCACAACCATCCAGTGATGCCAGGGCACAATTTGGGTTCTGTTGTGGCTCCTGTGTGTAGTTTCTGACATATTTCGACTCCGTATCCCTTGGTGGTGCATGTGAGCCCATTGGCGCATGAGTCTCTAGAGGCACAGGAGTGCCCAATAGCACTGAATCTCCCTTGTCCACCTGAGCACCCACCAGTTCTCTCACCTGCACTTGAGCCTCTTGCAGCACCAGTTCTGCCCACGGCTCCTTGTATTTCATCTCCTCTTTCAGTTCGGCTGCTCAGAAGTTGGTTAGCAGCTAAGAGAGCTCAAGGGAAGGCTGCCTTCCTCTCTTTTTCTCCTTGCTTGACTAAGAGAAGGCACTCGTATTGCTACACTAGGGAGTTTCCCTCTTTGAGTGTTTCTGCCTCTACCCAAGGGGATTTCTCAGAGTCTTCTCAGAGGTCAGCATTCACAGTGGCAAAAGTGTTGTTTTCTTTGGCTCTCTTTTTCTCACCTTTAGTTCACGACTTCCTCTTCCCTGAAGATGTCGTTAATGGGATCGCCTCCAACTTGCAGAAGTCAACACAGGCTTTGGTCACGTGGTGTTCCAAGCACTCCAGAGAGACTCTGTCTTTTGTACCTAATTTGTCTACTCCCTTGCAACGGTTACTCTTTCACGGTGGAAAACAGAAACAGCAACCCAAGACAAGAGGAAAGGTCTGCTTTCCATCCAAAGGAATCGAGAAGTCATCATCCAAGTCCACCCCTAAGAAATGAGAATGGTCTTTCCCATGCAGCAGTAGGTGCCAGGCTCCATCATTCCTGGCAAGAATGGAGCAGAAGAGGAGCAGAGCAATGGGTGGTAGAGGTCTTAGAAGTAGGATACTCTATTTCTTTCATCGACTATCCACCCTTAGTCAAGCAGCCCATCACGTTGACAGCATACTCACTTGGCTTAGAGAAGTATTCTACTCACGCCAACGAGGTGTCTGCTCTTCTTCTGAAGGAAACCATCAAGAGAGTAGAAGACCCTCAGACCAAGGGCTATTACAATTGTGGTCCCAAAGTCGTCAGGTGGCTGGAGGCCAGTCCTAGACGTGAGTGCGCTGAATGCCTTCATTTTGAAGACAAAGTTCAGAATGGAGACAAATCGTTTGTTTTATACATTCAACTTACCTGTCAGATATATACTTAGCTATAGACTCCGTCGTCCCCGATAGAAATTCGAATTTCGCGGCACACACTACAGGTAGGTCAGGTGATCTACCGCCCCGCCGCTGGTGGCGGGAATAGGAATCATTCCCGTTTTCTAAGACAGATTTTCTCTATCGGCCGTGACAGCAACATTGTTGTTGTTACTCCTGATTTGATTTTCGTGTTTTTTCATCGCTATTGATCTTCTAAGCCGGTTATTTTGGAGACGTATTGGATCTTTGGTTTGGCATACTCTTTCGTGGACTGTTATTTGGACTTGGTTTTTGGATATTTCTCATAATGTCGGATTCTAGCTTTACGGTTAGAAGACAGTGTGTAAATGAGGGATGCATGGTGAGGCTACCGAAAGCTTCGGTAGATCCTCACACAGTTTGTAAGGGGTGTAGAATGAATGAATGCTCAATATCTAACACCTGTGATGAATGTGTAGGTTTGAACGAGGAAAAATGGAAGAATTTAAATTCCTATTTAAGGAAGGAGAGGACAAAGGAATGTCAAAAGCCTTACGGAGGTTATGGAGAATCCCCACCGATCAGGCGTCCCCTCGGCAGATTCTGTGACGACCCGAACTGCCAAGGATCGCTACCGAAAAAGCATCCTAAAACAGTGTTTTTCGTCTTCAGATTCTTCACCTAATGTAAGGGGCTGGAGCTCTGATGAACTGTCACGCCCCTTAAAAAGGAGTTGGAAGGCTCCAACTTTGAATTCAAGCCCTGAGCTTTTCTCCGATGGATCTCCATGTGAAAGGAAGAAAAGCTAATTAATTCCTAAACGTAAATCGGAGTCCCCTTCCTATTCTAGACCTCCTTCACCTGAATCGGGAAAGGAGAAAGAGAATGCTGCTGCGAAAATTCTACTGAATGTACAGGAGCAGCTCTCCGCTTTAGTAGGAGTTTTTACGAAGGAGACTCCCAGAAGAAAGGACTCTTTCCTTCCGATAAAGAGAACGAAGGGAAGGAAAGAAGAAACGAACGTAAAAGTTGCGGATTCTACTCGGATGAGTATGAAGAATGCGCCAAAAGTGCCAACCTGGCGCAATGCGCCAGATGCGCTAGAAGCTCCATATGAGTCAGAAGAGCCAGAAGCGCCAGCCTGGCGCAATGCGCCAGAAGCGCCACCCTGCCGAAATGCGCCAGAAGCGCCAGCCTGGCGCAAGGAGCCACGAGCGCCAACCTGGCGCAATGAGTCACAAGCGCCAACCAAGAGCAATGAGCCAGAAGCGCCATCCAGGTGCCAGAAGATACGGACATCTTCCAAAAGACAATTAAGCCAGGAGGTTTTGTCTAGCTTTCGGAAGGATAAACCTTTACCTGACAGGGAATCTAGGTGCCGCACAGGCGGCCGTAGCCCTTGTCAGGATATTGGTGATTCCGTGGAAAGCGATAGGAGAGGACATCCTTCCTCTGACAGAAGAGAAAGGTGCCGCACAGGCGGCCGTCACTCTTGCCAGGAGAAGGATAAGGTCGTGTTGCAGGATCAACCTATCTCTCGTAGTTGCCGCACAGGCGGCCGTCGTTCTTGCGAGAGTGGGGCAGATGTTGCAAGAGACCCGTCTCCTATTGAAAATAAACAATCCTCTTCGGAAATGGAGTTGGATTTGGAAGAAGTTTCGGACTCGGAAGACCACTCGGCTCCAGGCTTGTCAGATTACAAGACGCTGGCAGCCCTCTTACTTCAAGAGTTTGGGGACTCTTTAAGCCCTACTGCTCCTCCTTCTCCGAAGTCTTTATTTACAAGTACTAAGGTCTCGAAGCCATCATCTTTCATTAAAATGAAGCCAACCATTTCCATGAATAAGGCTCTCCGATTCGTAGGAAATTGGTTTAAATCCAAGGAGAAGGCGGGGAAGACAGTCTTTGCCTGCCCTCCTTCCAAACTATCAGGAAAGAAGGGAATCTGGTACGAGACGGGCGAATCACTGGGTCTAGCTCTCCCTACCACTGCCGAAGCAGATTTTTTGAATCTGGTGGATTCGTCAAGGAGACAAGCCTTGTCATCGGCAAAGATCACATGGGGGACTTCTGAGATGGACCATCTCCTCAAGGGATTGTTTAATGTCTTAGAAGTTTTTAACTTCTTAGACTGGTCCCTTGGGGTGTTGGCCAAGAAGACTCAAGAGAATGAATCTCATAGCCCAGAAGTCCTTTATAGTGTACTGTCCTGTATGGACAAAGCGGTTCAAGATGGATCAGGAGAGGTGGCCTCGCTTTTTGGAACTGGAATTCTGAAGAAGAGAGTCTTATTTAGTTCTTTCTGACGAAAGCAGTTACTCCCATTCAGAGGTCATCTCTTCTTTATGCTCCTCTTTCGGACCAATTGTTTCCTGCACAACTAGTGAAGGACATTTCTCATTCTTTGACAGAAAAGGCCACGCAAGATCTCTTGGCCCAATCTGCAAAGAAATCAAGGACTTCGGTTCCTGTTAAGAGAGAGAATCGTACTCCTCAACAGCCCTTTCGAGGGAGCTCCTCTTCCAGACCCTCCCTTAAGAAGAGAGGAATACAGAAGAGAGGTAGGTCTTCATTCAGACCTATCAAGAAAACAAAATGAGACACCAGTCCTTCAAGCACCGGTAGGAGCCAGACTTCGGAAATTTTCCAAAGAATGGACTCTCTGAGAGGCAGAAAGATGGTCTTTTTCAGTGGTAACGAAGGGATATATGATCCCCTTTCGAGACAGGCCTCCCTTGACAACGAACCCGAGGGAACTGTCCGCCAATACAGGGTGGACTGCACTAGGGGGCCAAGAAAGAAGCATTATTGCAACTGGTAGAACAGATGTTGCAAAAGGAGGCCATCGAATTGGTTTGGGATCCGCATTCCCGAGGATTCTACAACCGTCTTTTTCTGGTTCCGAAATCCTCGGGAGGGTGGAGACCGGTCCTGGATGTGAGCGCATTGAACCGATTTGTAGAGAACACAAAGTTCTCTATGGAAACATCGAAATCGGTTCTTGCGGCTCTTCGTCCAGGAGATTGGATGGTCTCCTTAGATCTACAGGATGCTTACTTTCATGTCCCCCTGCATCCATCATCGAAGAAATATCTCCGATTCATGATGCAGGGAAAAGTATTCCAATTCAGAGCCCTATGCTTCGGCCTGTCTACGGCCCCTCAAGTGTTCACGAGGCTAATGACGAATGTTGCGAGATGGCTACATCTAGAAGGGATAAATATATCCCTTTATCTAGACGATTGGCTAATAAGAGCAAAATCGGAACTTCAGTGCTTGAAGGACTTGGAGAAGACTTTGGATTTGACAAAATCTCTGGGACTACTCGTGAATCTCGAGAAATCACAATTGATCCCCAGACAGAACATAGTCTATCTGGGGATACAGATGGATTCTCGGGGTTTTCGGGCGTTTCCATCACAAGAGAGAATTGCTCGAGGCTTAGAAAAAATCTCGAACTTCTTAGGGAAAGAACGGACCTCGGCGAGGGAATGGCTCAGTCTGCTGGGCACCCTTTCCTCGTTAGAGCAGTTCATTTCCCTAGGGAGATTAAATCTCAGACCTCTGCAGTTTTATCTCAAACAAATGTGGAGTCAAAAGACAGGAGACTTGTCAGACTGTTTTCCGATTCAACAGGGGATAAAATCCGACCTGAAGTGGTGGTTAACCCCATTAACAAAGAACGAAGGGGTGTCCCTCTTGATTCGGAACCCTCACCGAGTGTTGTTTTCCGATGCCTCGGAAACAGGTTGGGGAGCAACACTGGGTCCAAAGGAAGTGGCGGGTACCTGGACCAAACAACAGGCTACACTGCACATCAATGCGAAGGAACTCCTGGAGATTCACCTAGCCCTGGAATACTTCGAAGCGGAAGTCAGAGGAGTGGTAGTTCAAGTCAATTCCGACAATACCACAGCTCTGGCTTACATCCGGAATCAAGGGGGCACTCACTCTTTCTCACTGAACGAAATAACGAGAGATCTATTAACCTGGACAGAGGAACGGGGCATAATTCTGCTGACAAGGTTTGTTCAAGGGGTAAAAAACCTAAGGGCAGACAGGTTGAGCAGAAAGAACCAGGTACTCCCGACAGAGTGGATGCTCCACTCAGAAGTCTGCAGACAAATGTGGTCCCTCTGGGGAAGACCCCAGATCGACCTGTTTGCCACGTTCCTCTCCAGGAAGATAGACAACTTCTGCTCGCTAGACAACTTCGCTCGCTAGAAGAAGATCCCAGAGCCACGGCGATCGATGCTTTCCTCATGGATTGGTCAGGGCATAGATGCCTACGCCTTTCCCCCATTCAAATTGCTGGGGGAAGTACTAAGAAAATTTGTGGCATCGGAGGGAACGAGACTAATTCTAATTGCTCCCTTCTGGCCTTCCCGAAACTGGTTCACAGAGGTACTGGAATGGACGGTGGACTTCCCCAGATCTCTACCAAACAGGACAGATCTGCTCAGACAACCCCACTTCGAGAGGTTCCACAAAAACATCCAAAGTCTCTCCCTGACTGCCTTTCGACTATCGAAAGACTGGTCTGAGCGAGAGGCTTTTCAAAGAAAGTGGCAACTGCAATTGCTAGAGCCCGCAGAGCCTCTACCTTGCGGGTCTACCAATCGAAGTGGGAAGTTTTCCATAGATGGTGTAGGTCGAAGAAGCTGTCCTCTTCCAATACCTCTGTGACCGAAATCGCGGATTTTCTCCTCTTCTTAAGAGAAGAGTCAAAATTGGCCGTATCCACTATCAAGGGATATAAGAGCATGCTCTCAGCTGTTTTTAGAAACAGAGGGCTGAATCTGGGAAATAATAAGGATCTTCATGATCTCATCAGGTCTTTCGAGACTACGAAATTGAGATCTTCTATTCCCCCGAGTTGGAACCTTGACGTAGTCCTAAAATTCTTGATTTCGGACAGGTTCGAACCTCCAGATAAAATCTCATTCAGAGATCTTACTAGTAAATGCATATTCCTGTTGGCTCTCGCAACTGCTAAGAGGATCAGTGAATTGCATGCTTTGGACTCTCGGGTGGGATTTAAAAAAGACTCGGCTGTTATTTCTTTCCAGGATCTATTCCTAGCAAAGAATGAAAACATTTCTAAACCTTGGCCTAGAAGTTTTGAAGTCAAGGGACTCTCTTCTCTGGTAGGTAGAGAGTTGGATCGGTCCCTTTGCCCAGTCAGGACCTTAAAATTCTATTTAAAAAAGAAGACACAGCTTCAGGGATGTCGACAAAGTCTTTGGTGTTCGGTAAGAAACCCCAAAAGACCTATGTCAAAGAACGCACTGGCGTTCTTTGTCAGAAATGTGATTACCGAAGCTCACAGGAATTGCCAAGAGAACTCTTTAAAGCTGCTGAGAGTAAAAGCTCACGAAGTCCGGGCTGTGGTAACTTCCCTTTCTTTCACTAAGAATATGTCCATGAGAAACATTTTAGCAGCAACTTATTGGAGGTGCAATTCAGTATTTGCATCCCACTATTTAAAGGATGTTAGAGTAACATACGATAAATGTTTTTCTCTTGGACCTTATGTATCGGCGGATACTATGCTGGGAAATGGAGCAGACGCTGATCCTTAATTTTGTTTTTATGTTTTTAATGATTATTTCTAATATTGTTGTTGAGTTGTGGGTTGCTTGAAAGGATGTTCGGGGATGACTCCTTTCAATCTTAGTACTAACCCCAATTAGGATCAGGTGATCGGGATTAGTGTCGTGCTCTATGATCATGCCAATAGGCAAGGTGTTTTGTCATGTAAGTGGATAGGACCCCATTGACAAAGATCCTAAGGTTCTGAAGCGTAAGTGGGTAAGACCCCTGTAACAGACCATCAAGAACTCTGAGCATGAGGTCACTACCTCGCTGAGGCTCTTGAAGCGATACGGGCTCCTAGGCAGTAGCCATGAAGTCTTTCGCTAGCACAGGTAGGAATCAAGGTTTTTTATTTTTATTACCTACAACATATGTTGTTTCCTGTCTATTTCAGTAAATTAGCTGTCTCTTACCCTCCGCCAAAGGTGCCAATCAGCTAAGTATATATCTAACAGGTAAGTTGAATGCATAAAAATGTTATTGTCATGATACAATAAAGTTTTATGCATACTTCACCTGGCAGATATATACGGTGTATGGCCCACCCGACCTCCCCTCAGGAGACAGGTGGAAGAGAAAATCTGTCTTAGAAAACAAGAATGATTCCTATTCCCGCCACCAGCGGCGGGGCGGTAGATCACCTGACCTACCTGTAGAGTGTGCCGCGAAATTCGAATTTCTATCGGGGACGACGGAGTCTATAGCTAAGTATATATCTGCCAGGTAAGTATGCATAAAACTTTATTGTATCATGACAATAACATATTATTACTTCCATCCATAGAGGGAACTGGATGGTCTCCATAGATATGCAAGACGCGTACTTCCATGTCCCCATTTATTTGGACTTGAGGAAGCACCTGAGATTTGTCTTCAAACACCAAGTCTTTCAGTTTCAGGCCGTTTGCTTCAGTATGACAATGGTGCCGCAAATTTTCACTTGCGTTCTCGCTCCTCTTGGGGGTTGGCTACATCTGAAGGGGGTCAGCATCACCCTTTATCTGGACAACGGGCTTTTTTGCTCTCTGAGGAAACTTAGCTGCATTTGAGATCTGCAGAAGAATTTGGAGCCAGCTCAAGAGTTGAGCCTTCTTATCAACCTTCCAAAATCTCAACTAGTCCCGAATCAACGGATAGTTTATTTGGGAGTGACACTGGATTCGCTTCTTTCTTTGGGCTTTTCCCTCCTCAAAGAGGGTAGATTCATGTCTTCTCACAGTAGACAAGTTCCTATTTCTCCCAAAGTGGTCTGCCAGAGATTGGATGAGTCTTCTAGGAACCTTATCTTCCATCGAGCAGTTTGTTTCGCTAGGCAGGGTTCACATGAGGATCCTTCAGTTTTACCTTCAGTCCAAGTGGAACAGAAGATGTTGTGTTCCTGATCTCGCTAGAAGTGAAACAGCATCTACTTTTGTGATCAGAGACAAGACCACTGGAAGGGAAGTCCCTTTCCACTCTGAACCCTGAGCTTAACTTGTTTGCAGACGCCTCTGACGTAGGTTGGGGAGCTCTGCTGGGCAGCAAGGAAGTTTCAGGGACATGGAACTCAGCTCAGAAGGCTTGGCACATCAACCTGAAAGAGCTGACAGCAATCAGTCTGGGATTACATGCTTTCACTCCAGAAGTCAAAAGGTTGCATAGTAGCAGTAAACTCTGACAACACAACAGCCCTCTCGTACATCTCCAAGCAAAGAGGGACCCACTCATTCTCTCTCTGCGAGGCAACAAGAGACCTTCTTTGGGCCTACACGAATCAAACGAAGTTAGTGACAATATTCGTTCAGGGCAAGATGAATGTTTATCAGACCAATTCAGTCACCATAACCAAGTCATTCCTACAGAATGGACTCTGGATCCAGCAATCTGCTCAGATCTTTGGAAGCTGGGGGGAAGACCGATGATCGACTCGTTTGCAACCGCAAAAAGTCATTGACTTCCACTTTATTGCTCTCCAGTGCCGAACCCAGTGGCATGGGCAGTGGATACCATGCTTCTGAATTGGTCAAACAAGGAAATTTATGCCTTTTCACCCCTAGGAATGATTAGGGAGGTGTTACAAAAGTTCCAGTCACACAAGAATGCATCAATGATCCTCACAGCCTCATTGTGCCCTCTCAGGGAATGGTTTCTGGACCTGATAAGTCTGTTAGCAGATTTTCCCAGGTTACTCCCCCAAAGGCAAAAACTGCTCAAACAACCACAAATACTGAGGTTCCATCAAGGATTGCCTACTCTGGCTCTGAGAGGGTTCAAACTGTAGTCCAACTGCTCAGAGCAAAGGGTTTTTCAGGAGTGACTGCAGAGGTGATCTCGAAGTGCAGAAAACAGTCATCCTCCAACATTTACAAGAACAAGTGAAGTATTTTTCATGCTTGTTGCAGAAGAAATCAAGTCTCTTCATCTCAAACATCTGTAACAGATATTGCTGACTTTCTTCTGTGCCTAAGGACGTCTAGAGGATTGTCTTCTACAGTCAAAGGGTATATGGCCATGCTAAGTTCTGTATTCAGGCACAGAGGATTAGGCTTGTCTTCAAATCAAGACTTATCGGACTTGATTAAGTCTTTTGATACCTGCCAGCGTAAAGACACTTAGCAGGTATCATGGAATTTATACCTAGTCCTGAAATGGTTGTCTGGTCCTCCTTTTGAACCTCTAGCTGCTGCTACACTTAGGAATCTGACCAGAAAGACTTTTCCTGATCGCCTTAGCCTCAGCCGAAACAGTGAGCAAAATCCAAGCCTTGGATAAGAGTGTGTTTCTCTAATGGAGACGCTTTATTCTCATATACTTTAGGCTTCCTCACTAAGAATGAGAACCCTATGAAACCTTGGCCTTGCTCTTTCACTATCAAGAGCTTGTCTAGCATAGTAGGAGCGAAGCATGAAGAAGGGACTCATTGTCCTGTGAGACCTCTGAAGTTTTACATTCACAGAACTGGAAACATCAGAGGACTTTCAAATAGCTTGTTGTGCTCTGTTAAGGATCCCTCACGCCCTCCCAATAACAACGCTCTTTTGTTCTCCCTTTGAGACCTCATTCAAGAAGCACATTCCCAGATAACAGTAGAGGCTCTACCTGTATTGAAGGTAAAGGCTCATGAGATTAGAGCAGCAGCTACAATTCTGGCCTTCAGATAAAATCTTTCATTGGCTTCCATTCCCCAGTCAACTTACTGGAAATGTAAATCAGTCTTTACGACTCATTATCTTAAAGAAGTGGAAACAAATATTAATGACTGCATTACTTTGGCTCCATTTGCAATGGCTGGCATGGTAAGGGAGAAGAAAACTGTTGAGTCCTAGGAGAGTTGGGGGTGGGGGGGCACTTGGTACTAGATACCCTCCAGAATTGTTGGTAGGGTGGTGGTTTTTAATATTTGTTGTATGTAATTTGTCAGTATTCTGGCTTTGTGTTGTTGTTCATGGTACTGCCACCAGGGTGGGGGCAATGTCTGAGCTTCACCAGTGCTAGGTGAATTCCTCGCTGTAAGGCCCCCACTATGTAGTAGGTAACTCTGGTCTGACTCCACACCTCTACTAGTTGAGATGAGCTGTGCCAGAGGCAGTATTGACTGCTATAGCTCTTTTAACAGGTAAGGAAACAACAAGCATTATGATAATGCTGGCAAAATCTGTCTATTCGCATGCTGTTTACAATTATAATTGCAATAGATTTTCATCCATGAATCCCACCTAGCAATGTGGGAATCAGCTATGGTAAGTTACTTAAATGAAAATTATATTTTTATAATAAGTTTTTATTTATACTTACCAAGTGATTACAGAATGGGAGCCCACCCTCTTACCCTCTCATTGATGATAAGGCATAAATGAATTGAGGTTCTTTTCCAAGTTGTTTCCCTATCCCCCGGTAGTGAGCAGGGGTACTGACATGCACCAAAACAAGATTCACTACTGTGATTTTCAAATTCTAGCTACCAGTACGTAGAAACTCTTAACTATGTAATTACTTAGTAAATATAGATAAAACCTTATTTTATTATAAAAATATATTCCTTTTGTTTTTATTATTGTTGACCGTATGTTTGCTTAGTATTTTCAAACCCATCAGTCAAATAAACCTTTTTGCAAGGATTTAGGTTTGTGTTTTCCTTGCTCCTATGAATACTGTTTTCATCAGACAGGTAACAGCATCTGGTAGTTACACAACAGCTGTGTCATTCTCTGATATGCTTGATCATTTATTTACCATTAGGGTATTCGGGTACAGTAGATTTAGTTCCTAGGAGGTTCCATGACAGCAGGTGGCCTTAATTAAGGTACACGCAATCCTGCAGTCACAGCCTTTCTTTGAAGTATATTTATTGGAATTTGGCTTGGTAGCCGTATTCCTATGTTTTGTACATGCAACTGCACCGCACCGGCAGATATATACTTAGCTATAGTCTTCGACGTCCCCGACAGAATTTCAAATTTTGCGGCACACACTACAGGTAGGTCAGGTGATCTACCCTCCCGCCGCTGGGTGGCGGGACGAGGAACCATTCCCGTTTTCTAATAAGATTTTCTCTGTCGCCGGTCCCAACAACACCCGTTGTTGGTTCCTCCTGATTTGGATTTCGTTTTTTTGCTTGCCGTGGATCTTGGACTGTCTTTTGGTGACGCATTGGATCGTTGGCTTGGCATACGCTTTTGTGGATTTTTCTAAGGATTTTGCTTTTTCTGATTACTCTAATATGTCTGACGCTGGTACTGTATTTAGAGTATGTGTGATGGATGACTGTAAGGTGAGACTACCAAAGGGTTTGGTAGATCCTCACACTGTATGCATGAGGTGTCGGGGTAATGAATGTTCGATTAATAATCCTTGTGCTGAATGTGAGGGTTTGAATGAGGAAGGATTGAAGTCTTTCTTCTTATTTGAGGAAGTTAGAGAAGGACAGGGTTAGGAAAGCTTCGTCCAGAAGCTCCAATAGGTCTCGTACTAACGAGCTAGTCGAGGATACTTTAGAACTTAACCAAAATGTAGCCGTATTCCTATGTTTTGTACATGCAACTTCACCGGCAGATATATACTTAGCTATAGTCTCCGACGTCCCCGACAGAATTTCAAATTTCGCGGCACACTCTACAGGTAGGTCAGGTGATCTACCCTCCCGCCGCTGGGTGGCGGGACTAGGAACCATTCCCGTTTTCTAATAAGATTTTCTCTGTCGCCGGTCCCAACAACACCCGTTGTTGGTTCCTCCTGATTTGGATTTCGTTTTTTCGCTTGCCGTGGATCTTGGACTGTCTTTTGGTGACGCATTGGATCGTTGGCTTGGCATACTCTTTTGTGGATTTTTCTTAGGATTTTGCTTTTTCTGATTACTCTAATATGTCTGACCCTGGTACTGTATTTAGAGTGTGTGTGATGGATGACTGTAAGGTGAGACTACCGAAGGGTTTGGTAGATCCTCACACTGTATGCATGAGGTGTCGGGGTAATGAATGTTCGATTAATAATCCTTGTGCTGAGTGTGAGGGTTTGAATGATGAAGGATGGAAGTCTCTTTCTTCTTATTTGAGGAAGTTAGAGAAGGACAGGGTTAGGAAAGCTTCGTCCAGAAGCTCCAATAGGTCTCGTACTAACGAGCTAGTCGAGGATACTTTAGAACCTAACCAAAATGTAGTTGTTGCAACCTCTCCTCCAGTTTCAGCCCCTTCTCCCTTCATAGAACCTGCGGATTCGTCTTCAGAGATGGGTGACATGAAAGCCGCTCTACGCAGGATGGAATTGCAGTTGCTTGCAATGGAAGGTAAGAGTGCTGTGAGAAGTGATGAGTGCAGTGTTCCCAGTGTAGTGGAGGGGGCGTCTGATCGGCTCCGCAACGCTCCCAGGTCTAGACCTCTTCCAAACTCCCAGGCCCGGTAGAGGAGGAATGTCGAAAACCGTAAGGAGGTTGTGGAGAATCCCCACCGGTCAGGCGTCCCTTCGGCAGGCTCTGTTGTCTCGACCCAGGCTGCCATGCATGGATCGCCACAGAAAAGGCATCCTTAGGAAGTGCTTTTCGTCTTCCGATTCGGCTTCTCCAAGGTGCGGATGGAGTTCGGCTGAGGAGTCTCGCCCTTTGAAGAGATCCTGGAAGGCTCCCAGCAGTGTTTTAGACTCCAGCCCGGAGCGCTTCCCTGAGGAGTCGCCTTCTGACATGAAGAGAGCCAGGAGATTCCAAGATAGCCCTGCTTCTCATACGCCTCTTCCTTCTTCTCCGAGGCCTCTCTCGCCTTCTCCTGAAGGAGATCAGGAGAAGTCCACTAAGCGTATCCTTGTGGACCTCCAGGAGCAGCTTTCTACGTTGATGGGCGCTCTGGATAAGGACCCTCCTCGCAGGAAGGACATCGCGCTTCCGATCAAGAGGTCTAAACTCCCTCCTCGCAAGAGACGGGCTTCTCAGGACAGGAGCCCCTCTCTGAGAAGTTCCAGGCGCCTCTCCCCTGTTAGGCTATCTTCTCCTGTTAGCCGCTCCTCTTCAAGCAGGCATGCTCCTCTTGATAGGCGCTCCTCTCCTAGCAGGCGCCCTTCTCCTGCCAGGCGCTCGTCTTCCAGCAGGCGCTCTACTCCTGGTAGACACCCCTCTCCTCACAGGTGCTCTTCGCCTGGTAGACGCGCCTCTCCTCGCAGGGGCTCCTCTCATAGCAGATGCTCTTCTCCCAGCAGGCGCTTCTCACCTGGCAGGCACGATTCTCCTGGCAGGTGCTCTACTCCTGGTAGACGTGCCTCTCCTCACAGGCGCTCTTCTCCATGTAGGCGCTCTGCTACTTCTAGACATGTTTCCCCTGGCAGTCGTGCAGGGGAAGTGGCCTTGTCTCACGAACGTCTTCGAGCGACTACGGAGGAAGACTTGGAAGACGTCTCGGAGGAGGAAGCCCCCAGATCCGCGGGTTTGACGGACTACAACATTTTAGCGGCCCTGTTGGTGCAGGAGTTTGGAGACTCCCTTAGCCCGGCTGCTCCTCCTTCTCCCCGATCGCTTTTCTCCAGCACCAAGGCATCGAAAGGCTCCTCCTTCCTTAAGATGCGTCCCACCATCTCTATGAAGAAGGCCTTGCAAGGAGTTGGGGAATGGTTAAGGTCCAAAGAGGAGGCAGGCAAGACGGTTTTTTCTTGTCCTCCTTCCAAGCTCTCTGGGAAGCATGGCATTTGGTATGAGACAGGAGAACCGATAGGGTTGGGACTCCCCTCATCAGCAGAAGCGGACTTCTCCACTTTGGTGGATTCCTCAAGGAGACATTCCCTTCTGACTGCAAAGACTACATGGGGAATGACCGAACTGGACCATTTTCTCAAGGGACTGTTTCGTGTACTGGAAGTCTTCAACTTTTTGGATTGGTCCCTTGGGGCTTTGGCGAGAAAGACTCTAAACCCAGAGTTTCTTGGGCCAGAGGAGCTAAACGGCATACTGTCGTGCATGGACAAGGCAGTTAGAGACAGATCGGGGGAGTTGGCCTCTCTCTTTGGAGCAGGGATTTTGAAGAAGAGAGCGGTGTACAACTCCTTCCTTACTAAATCCGTGTCTCTGGTTCAAAAGGCTTCTTTACCTTTCTCCTCCGGGCTCTCCCTTCCGTTCCAGACTCGTTGCGGCGTTGTTTTGTTAGCTCGCTGACCAATTAACCCTACCGGTGAACAGCAGCTGGAGCGTCGAGCACTGTTCTGGTGGATTAGTCAGAGGAGGTTAAGGTTAGAAAGATTATTTATTCTCTGTTGGTATGTCTCCGGGCCTGTGTTTATTCCGGTGAGGTGTGGTCTACCATCACATGCGCCAGAATGTTATACGCCAGAGTTCTACATACCGCTGTTCCTGCCACTCTGTTTTCCGTATTTCTCTGTTGTTATCGCTGCTTTCCCCACTTCGGTGGGGGTGGAACTAGGCTTAGGCAATGCGTTTCCAAATGACTTGGAATTGCTATCCTACTCCGGTGTGATCAGACTCAGGCTTAGGTTTTACCTTGTTTCCCTGTTCTGTTCATATCAGGCCAACTCAGCCGGTCATGGCTATTGCGATACCAAGATTATGGATTCCGGAGCAGGCGGAGACAATCAGAGCTTTTACGTTATGTAAAATTATAATAGTTGATGTTTACCTGTAGCTGGTTTTAGTAGAACTAGTCTAAGTGTACACATACCGACGGAATTAACTCCAGCGGAACTATTTGACGATACTCATGTATCAATTTTAGCTTACAGATGGTATGCTGTCAGGAGTTGGGTTGCACAGCCGTCCTCCAACAACCGTGTGGTCATGAGGTCTGTTGGTCTCATGCCAGCTGTGCTGTGGAGGTCGATAACCTCTTGGTCTGGCACCCGGACGGCTGTGAAGTTTGCTACTCCTTGTTTGAGAACGTGACTGATGAGTCGGTAGGTACCATCCTCACCTTGGTAATGTTCTCTATTTTTATGATATTTCCTTATAGTATATATGTTTGGAAATAAGGCACGTTCTGCCACTGGAGGATCTGATTTCGTCCTCTCTTACAGACTCCTCAGGCGCTCAAAGCCTCCTCGTTGGTGACCCTAAGGGTCTGGGTTGGAGGTTTTGGTAGGAACGTCGCTGCCGGATGCCCCTATGTACTGTCGGAGGAGCTTTGTTCGTTACTGTACCCAAACGTGAGGACTTCTTCGGCAGTAGCTAGGGAAGTGGCCCCTATTATTGCCAAAATACAGATGGAGACCCAGGCCCCTCCGGAAGACCAAGAGGGCTTGTGCAAGGAGATAGCGGAAGAGGTGGCAGCTATCAGTATCCATCATGAACCCATGACCGTCGACACGCAGGAAGAAGGTAGGGAAGTAAGTGAGGCAGGTAGTTTTAGATTTAGATCCTCTAAAAAGAAATAACTTTCTTTCAGCCCAACTCTGTCTTCTTCCTCTTCTTTTCAGGGCTTCTCAAAGTCCATGAACCTTGGGGACAGGTCTGGTTCCGTGATCCCCAAGGTGAAAGTCCTGAAAAAGAAGACTGCCTAGGACTACCAGACCAACTAAACCTACTCCGGCGAGTTCCGCCAGGTCGTCATTGGTTCCCACGCCTATGGCTTCCTTGGCTAAAGCTACTCCCCCGCCTAAGGGGTCGAGAGCTAAGGTATCTAAAGCCAGACCTACGGAGTCTGGCTTCGACCCTGATACCTTCGCTAATTTTCTCATGGAGAAGATGGGCAATATCGTGGAGTCGAGGTTTCAGTCGATGTCTTCTCAGCTCGCCTCGGGCTTGGAGACATCGGGTCAGTCCATCCTGTCTCTGGCTCAGAGACTACAAGTCCAGGAGAGTTTGCTGGCCAGACTTATGCAGTCCGGAGGCACACAGCAGTCCTTCATTATGCCGGACGCTTCTAAACTTCCGCCATTCGAGGACAGCAACCCATGGCGGTTGGTTCTGCATGCTCCCTTTTCGGATGGCATGTTGACGATTGAAGGCTGTGGAACCCGTCCCGTGGAAGATTACGAGTTCTTCCCGGCGGACCTCCAGTTTCCCTTCCGAGGCTTCACTCGGTTAGCTGAGGAAGCATTCGTCAGGGTAGACAGGGTCCCAAAGGAGACTGTAATTTATCCTAGGGACCAGGCACAGTCGGCATGGGTCCGCACCCTTTCGGAATGGGAGTGCGCCAACACCAAACTGACGCCACACAAGGGTTGCTACACCATGTTCGTGGTGGGGGATAACATCCTGACCCCTTGCACGTCTAAGATCGCGGAGTTAACTCATCAGGCCGGAATGGAGGAGACGCCGATGCCTCAGCTTCGAGAGACAGAGCCTACCTCTCTGCTCTTTCCTGGAGATCTGGAGTGCTGGGTGGGCGCTCCAGAAACGTTCAGTTGGCAAACTCGATCCGGAGTGTGCTTCCACTCAGTTTAGCGAACAACTACCCAGAATCCCGGATGCCATGGTAAAGGCAGAGTTTGAGTCCAGGTGTAGACTGAGTAGGTCGATCAACTGTGTTACTACATCGGAGTTGATGGCTTCTGTCTACTCTGAGGAACCTCTATTCCGGGTTCTAACAAAATCACTTTTGCAGACTTTGCAGTGTGACCTTTATGACTTTGTGGTTGCTAGGCGGAAGCATGTCTTTGCCGATGCTTCCATTAGACATGACCCCAATAAGCTCATTAAAGCTTCAATCTGGGGACCTAACCTCTTTCCTGAAGACGTAGTTAACAGCGTCATCAGTGAGGCTGCTAGGGCTAATCAGAACCTTTGTGTCCGCTGGGGTCTTCCCTCCAAAAGGAAGTTCTATGAGACCTCCGGACCGCAGCCCAAAGGTAGGAAGAGGGTCAGGAAGTACCAGCCCTTCCAGGCCCCTCAGACACAGACGATGATTCAGGTAGTTCCCGTCTCCCAGATTGGTCAACCTTTGACCTTTAAGGCACGACCACAACAACAAATTGTGTTGCTGCAGAGTCAGCCAATTCAACAGTCCTCGAGTTCGGCTACTTTCGTGACGTCCCCGGCCTTTAACGCTTCGTTTGAAGCGCAAGGGGCGTTTTGAGGCAATAACCGACATGCAAGGGGTAGCAGAGCAAGAGGTGCTTACTGGCACAGAGCTGGTTCCAGAGCTCTCTCCAGAGGCAGAGGTTCCAGAGGAGGCAGAGGAAGTAAGACCTCATCCAGTCTATGAGCCTCTCCAGGTTAGCGGGAGACTGTACCTCTTCCGGGACCATTGCACCTTCAGTCCGTGGGCCCACAGTATCGTATCAAAAGGTCTGGGGTGGAGATGGATTAAAGGGCCTCCTCCACCAGTCAGATTCCACCAAATTCCAACGACAGACCTTCTAGACTATGCCGAAGACCTTCTTCAAAAGAAGGCAATAAAGAAAGTCAGACGCCTGAAATTTCAAGGACATTTGTTCAGCGTGCCAAAGAAGGACACGGACAAACGAAGAGTGATTCTGGACTTGTCCCATCTCAACTCATACATTCAATGTGACAAGTTCCGCATGCTAACCGTCTCGCAGGTGCGGACCTTCCTTCCCCGTGGGGCCGTCACCACCTCTATCGATCTTACAGACACTTATTATCACGTCCTGGTAGCGAGAAACTTTTCTCCCTACCTAGGCTTCAAATAAGGAAGACAGGCTTACTCGTTCAGAGTCATGCCATTCGGGCTCAATATAGTGCCCAGAATATTGTTCAGGAACTAAGAGCTCAGGGGGTTACGCTAGTAGCTTACCTAGATGACTGGCTCATTTGGGCACCCAACGACAAGGAATGTCACAGGGCAACAGCCAAAGTAATAAAATTTCTAGAGTATCTGGGATTCTAGATAAACAAGAAAAAGTCCCGTCTCATTCTGGCGTCTCGCTTTCAATGGTTAGGAATTCAATGGGATCTAACCGCACACAAACTATCTCTTCTGCCAACCAAGTGCAAAGAGATAGAGAAAGTTATGAGACAATTTCTCAAGAACAGACGGGCTTCTCGTCGTACCCAAGAAAGAGTCTTAGGTTCACTTCAGTTTGCTTCAATAACAAATCTTTTGTTTAAAGCCAGACTGAAGGACATCAATCTGGTATGGCAGAAAAGAGCCAACAGCAGACTCAGACACAAAATCTCCTTGAATCCGCTGATACTAAGGAAAAGACTTCGTCCATGGACGACAGTCAAGAGTCTTTCCAAGTCAGTGCTGCTCCAATTTCCCCCGCCGTCTCTAGTAGTCCACATGGATGCCTCTCTGAGCGGATGGGGGGGCTATTCTCAGTACAAGAAGGTTCAAGGAACATTGTCGACAGTATTCCGCCAGTTCCATATCAACATCCTAGAAGCAATGGCCATTTTCCTGACCCTGAAACGACTAGCTCCAGCCAGGAATATTCGTATCAGACTAGTCTTGGACAGTGCAGTGATAGTTCACTCCCTAAACAGAGGAGGCTCCAAGTCGAGCCACATAAATCAGGTGATGATAGCAATCTTCTTGTTGGCAATGAAACATCATTGGCACCTGTCAGCTACTCACCTGGCAGGAGTACGGAATGGCATTGCAGATTCACTGTCCAGGACAACTCCACTGGAATCGGAGTGGTCCTTGGACACAAAGTCATTGAATTGGATTTGCCTACAAATACCGGGCCTTAAGGTAGACCTGTTCGCCACTGAGTCCAACCACAAACTTCCATATTATGTGGCTCCCAATTTGGATCCTCTGGCTCACGCCACAGATGCGATGTCCATAGACTGGAACAATTGGCAGAAGATTTACCTATTTCCGCCAATAAACCTTTTGATGAAAGTTCTACACAAACTCAGATCTTTCAAAGGGCAGATAGCACTGGTAGCACCCAACTGGCCAAAGAGCAATTGGTTTCCTCTTCTACTAGAGTTGAAACTCCGTCCCAGACGGATTCCCAACCCAAAGTTGACTCAGGTGGTACAAACTCAGACTGTGTCAGCTTCCTCAAGAATTCTGAATGCCCTAACCTTATGGACTTCATGAAGTTTGCGGCACAGAAAGATGCTAATATTGATCCGCTAAACACATTGTTCGAGGAATCAAACAAAAGAGAATCAACACTCCGGCAGTATGATTCGGCGGTGAGGAAGTTAGCCATCTTTCTAAAAGAATCAGATGTTCAGACAATGACTACGAATCTGGCAATTTCATTTTTTAGAACTCTGTTCGAAAAAGGCCTAGCTGCTAGTACCATTACTACGACTAAATCTGCCTTGAGAAAGATATTTCAGTTTGGCTTTAATATTGATTTAACAGATTCGTACTTCTCATCTATCCCCTAGAGCATGTGCTCGTCTGAGACCAGTAAACCGGCCTCATACGGTCTCCTGGTTTTTAAATGACGTACTCAAGTTAGCTTCAGATACTGATAATGAATCATGCTCATATATAACCCTTCTCAGGAAAACATTATTTTTGGCACCCGAATAGGGACTGCTGGTGTGACAGCTGCAGGACAATTGGTGTGGTGAGTTGTGTGATTGGAGAGGCTGAAGGAGGAGTTGTTGCAGTTGTTGAGGGAAGCCAAGGAAAGATTGGAGGTAGAGAATGAGTGGTTAAGGGTAGAGTGTGAGGAGCTGAAGAGCAAGTTAGAGGAATGATGAGGAGTGCAAAAGTGGAAATGAAAGAAGTGAAAGGAGTGGAACAGCGGATGGTTGAGAAGATCGATGAAAAGTTGGGGATCAATGATGAGTAATGTGCAAGAGGTGATGAAGGAAATGATTAAAGGTTTTTTTTGGAGAGGGAGCTGTCGGAAGTAGGTCTCCTGGGTCTTGTGACGGGCCAGGAGCGATTAAGAAAGTGAAAGAACAAGTGGATGAAAGTATGAGTAAGGAAAGTGATATGGTTGTGGTAAATGAGGAAAAGAAAGAGAAGGTTCAGAATAGGGATAGATCAGAGCAGAAGGGAGTTGAGAGTAAAGAAAGGGCTAAAGGGAAGAAGATTAGTAAGGATGGTGGGCAAGATAAGAAGGAAATGAATGAAGATGAGAATAGAGTTGAGAGTAAGGTGCAGGATAAGAGTGATTTAAATGGTTGTAAGTGGGAATTAGTAGGTGGGAAGAAGAGGATAAGAAAGGTATGACTGACTAAATGTATGGATATGAGTGTGGAAGTAGATTCGTTGTATTCGGAAGAGGGTAAGAAATGTCAAAATGGAAGTAGCTAAATTGAGAGTGAGAGTGAGCAGGAAGTGTGAAAGGCAGTGTATGACCAAGAAAGTGTTGGGAATGTGGTCTCAGAAAGAAAAGGAGATGCACATAAATGTGAAAAAAAAGAATTAAAAGTGATTCACTTAGGTCTCAAGAACTTTGCATCTTAGGTATACAACAGAACAATAGCAGTGCACTCAGACAACACGACAGCTCTAGCACACATCAGCAGACAAGGGGGAACTCACTCCTTTTCACTGTGCAAAGCAGCAAGGGATTTTCTGCTGTGGTTCAAGAAGAATCAGATGACAATAGTCACAAGATTTGTGCAGGAAAAACTCAACATCCTTGCGGATCAGTTGAGCAGACGGAATCAAGTGATCACCACGGAGTGTACTCTAGATTGGGAGGTATGCGGGTCCCACTGGAAGTTATGGGGAAAACCTATGATTGATCTTTTTACGATGTACAGAAATTCTCAACTACTACCAATGTTCTTCTCCCCGGTACCAGATCCACTAGCTCTGGCTACCAATGCAATACTACAAGATTGGTCGGACAAATTCCTTTATGCCTTCCCTCCATTCAGATTAATAACAGATAACGAAAGTGCTAAACAAGTTGAGGATACATAGAAGTGTGTCCATGATTTTGATAAGCCCGTTCTAGCTACTACTAGAGTGGTTTCCCAATCTGTTGGCACTGATAGTGGAATTCCCAAGATTGCTCCCACAGGAGACAAAATTGTTCAGACAACCACACTTCAAGAGGTTTCATCAAGGCCTATCCTCTCTTGCTCTGAAAGGATTCAAACTGCCAACAGATTACTAAGAGCAAAAGGATTTTCAAGAAAACCTGCTAGAGCAATTTCAGAATGTAGACGAAAATCCTCTGCAGCATTCTATCAAAATAAGTGGGCAATCTTCCGCAATTGGTGCAAACAAAAGGGTATCTTGTCTTCTAAGACAACTTTGACAGAAGATGCAGACTTTCTCCTTTTTCTCAGAGAATCCAGAGGCTTATCTGCGTCTATGATCAAGGGATATAGAGCGATGCTCAACTCTGTTTTCAGACATAAAGGATTGTATCTGTTGGTAAACCAAGAGATCACAGACTTAATTAAGTCCTTTGATACGAATAAAAGAGGAAAAGATTAAAGTGGCTTTCAGACCCCCCTTTTGAACCTTTGAAAGATTTCTCATTCAGAAACCTAAGAAGACACTTTTTTAATAGCCTAAGCGACAGCAAAAAGAGTAAGTGAACTTTAGGCTATGGATAGGAGAGTCAGGTTTTCTGGAGGAGACGCAATCTGTTTACTGTCTCTAAGTTTTCTTGCCAAAAACAAGAATCCTAGTAGACCTTGGCCTCGTTCTTTTGTAATCAAGAGTCTGTCAGAATTATTAGGGCCTGAAGGAGAAGAGAGAGGTCTCTGCCCAGTAAGAGCCCTGAAGTTCTACTTGAAAAGGACAGAGAAGACTAGAGGTCCTTCCAGTAATTTATGGATGTCTGTTAAGGATCAATCACATCCTCTCTCTAGGAATGCTCTGTCATTCTTCTTAAGGGAGGTGATTAGGGAATCACACTCTCAAATAGGTGAAGAATTTTTTTACCTATTCTCAAGGTAAAAGTGCAAGAAATCAGAGCGATTTCCATTTCTGTGGTATTTAAGAAGAACCTCTCCCTAATGGAGATGCTTCAAACGACTTTCTGGAGATGCAAGTCGGTGTTTGCATCACACTATCTAAAAGAGATAGAATCTGTGTATAGTGAACGCAGTACATTAGGCCCCTTATCAGTGGCTGGCCTGGTGTTGGGGAAGGGAACCTAGGAAGCATCCCTTCCTACCTTTTCGCCTTGAATTAAGGTTGTGTATTTTTGGGGAGTCTCAAGGTATGCAGTACCAGGATACCCTCCAGTTGTTTTGGTGAAGGATGGTAATTTGGGTTATGGTATAGGTAATGTGATTCTGGTCTTTTTTGGTACAGCACCCTGGGCAGGGCCACTTTTTACTTAATCTTTGCAGGCGAATAGACCATAGGCTTTGCTTCTAAGCTCCCACTAAGGTAGTAGGCCACCTGGGTCAAATTACCCAGCCTCTACCATGTAAGATGAGCGCCGACTTGAGGCAGTATTTTCTTGCAGCAGCTCTCTTACAAGGTAAGGAAACAACAAGCATTTTAGAAATGTGAGCCCCTTTTTCTATTCTCAAATTCATTATCACATAATGGTTTTTGGTAGAGTTGTCCCACCTCCTGTCAATGTGTAATCAGCTATGTAATTCCTTGGTAAGTTACTTATGTAAAAATGACCGATCCCACGCGTTCATGCTCGCTGTATCCAAAATGGCGGGATGACGCCATGTCCCCGCAATACCCTTTTACGGAGCTGTGGGCCCATCAGAGGACCGCAACACCATAATTTATGGAAAAACATAAATTGGGGTACTCAACTTCGGTGCAGGAGACATCTCGGAAGAAGCCATCACTAATAAGCACACAAAAGGGCAAAATATTCGCGAGCAAGAAAAACGCGTCTCGTGACAACGGTTTCTAAAACAGGATTGAAGATGTCGCTCGGGTCGGGTATTAGCAGTAGTAGTACGGAGGCGGTGAGGGTGTTGCCGCTGGGTCGGCTCACCCCATATGAGGGTTCCTGGAAAGGAAATCTCTAAATGGCAGGAGACCTGTGAATAGTGGCTTTCACACGCCCTGAAATTTATACCCGACGCCCTTTGGGTGCTCGCTCGAGGGTAGTAACCTCTGCATACCATGCTAGCTTTTTTCACTGGTATATTTAGAAACTATTTATACTAGAAAAGTGGAAAGCAGGATCTTTTCACCGGGCAACACAGGTCTCTCCCCAGAAATAGATTTTTCCTTCGTCAAAATCCCTTTTTTATGATAAAATAAAATTTTACATGTACTTACCAAGTAATTACAGAATGGAAGCCCACCCGCCAATAAAATTTTACATATATGTACTAACCAAGTAATTACAGAATGGGAGGCCACCCGCCTCCCCGCACATGGAGGATGGCTAGTCATAAACAAATTTAAGTGCCTGGCTCAGTTGTTCCTCTTCTTCCCAAAAATGGGAGAGACTAGTTACCTATAGCCAAAACAAAGAAGAATTGCTACCGCGAATTCCGAATTTTACCTGCCGTTCCTAGAAACTGTTAGCTATGTAATTATTTGGTAAGTACGTACATGTAAAATTTTATTTTATCATAAAAATGTTATTTTCAGTTGATTGTTTTCAAAGAATGAAGCTACTAATTATTTAGAATGTGCACACATCAACCATCAGTCTTCTGCAGTAGTACACTTCGCACTTAAATTAGGGTTTTTATGAGGGGGAGATGTCAGTCATCCACAGACAAAAAAGAAAAAAAATGAAAAATAAATAAATCAATAAATAAAAGTAAAAAACTATCACCCCAATTTGTTTCAAAAATACAAATTAGTCTCTTTTTCAAGCCTATTGCAGTGTTGAGAGGGATGAGCTAAATCCCAACCTCTTAACGGAAGACATTGCAGTCATATAGTGTAGGACTAATAAAATGTGGGTCCCTTTCGGAGGTTTCAATTTGCTAAGAGATAAAGACAATCATCAGAGCTAGTAAGTTGATATGATACTTCCTCAGAACAAGTGACCAGCATTCACTTCTTAACGATCCTCCCAGTGACCTCCCTAACCTGTCAAGGAGGCAACTGTATGTATGTATTATCACTTGTATGGACAGTGGAGTCAGGTCAATTTGTAACACCAGAGCAGAGACCCCTTCCATTCCTTCCGATGGAGTACGTATCTACCCAACTCTCTGACTCCTCAGTCACAGTCTGAGGATTGAATTTGTCACAGATGCAAGCTGTGCAAGTTCCAGAATGTGTTCCAGCTGTCATCTGGAAAAGCTGGGCTGTGCTAGGGACATTTTTAGGCCCTTTCTTATTCTGGTGTGAGTGCTGTTGGGAAGAGACAACTGGCCACAAAATTATCCAAGTTTCATAAATACTCTTCTCTGGTGACTCCCTATGTCAGTCAGTCATCTATGTAGGCCACCAGTTGAATTCCTTCTTTCCTGAACTCCTAGAAAACTATTTCTGCTAATTTTGTAAAGATTCTTGGGACAGTGCTTAACTCAAAAGGTATGACTTCAAATCTATACATTTCCATCCCCATAGAAAGCCTAGGAAGGGGCAGAAGGGAATTGTCATGGGGATGTGCCAGGTTAGAGATGGTCCAAGTCCCTTGTGGAGTGAACAAACACACTTGGACAACAGTAGTCGTAAGAAAATGGTGGCAACTGACAGGCAGAGGATTGCCCTTCATTCTCAGGAATCATTCTAGGGGACACTGAAGAGATGTGCTTGGTAGCAAATAATCATGTCTATCTCTAGGGCTTGCCTTAAGAGGGTCTTCTGCAAATATTCTTCCCAGGAGGGGTTTGGATTTTTGGGAAAACCCCTTTAAAGGAAGGGGAGGGTGAGACCATTTCCACCCATTGAAGATAATAGATGTCCCCAATGGGAGGACTTCCACTGCATGTGATGCTGAAGACTATGATGAAGCAAGACATATGGGGTTCCACTTCTTCCCTTGCCCTTAATAGTTAGTCCAGGAGTAAAATTTCCTTTTACCCAGTAGGTGCATCTTTGTGTGCTTTGGAAGGGGTGCTGCTGTTATTGGCCCTTCTCCTGTTGTTAGAGGATCCTTAAAGAGCGACTGGAGTCGTGTATGGCTCCAATTCATACTGAGCTTTCTTAGGCTTAAGAAGTAGAAAATTTTGGTAGTATTTTTTCCTGGATTCTCTGTCCCCCTGAAGAGCACATGACTTGAGTACATCTTGTTGTGATTGTGAACTAAATTATTTTTTTTGCTAACAGATTGCATTGGCAGCATGTTTATTGAGTAAAAAAATTATGTGGTTTGCTATTTTTACTTTTATTTTATCGTAATACGAGCTTTACGTTATTTATCTTTTCTTAGCGTGAAAACAACAATAAAATGTGATCTCTCAGTTTTATCTATGTTTGTGTTTGATGGCATAAGTTAATGGGAGTTTTATCCTTGTTGCTGGTGCATGATAATAGTCATTAGCAGCGTGAACAGTTTTCCCAGTGTCAACTACAACTTAGTTTAAGTTTAACAGTATATTTCCTCACTGATCCTTGATCTATAACGAATAAAGCTATTACATAAGAATATCTCAGTCTTATTCTACATGACGTCATTTATAACATAACTACACTAATTGTTTAAAATCGTACAATGGTTGAAATACAAGTCAAGCGGATGTTGTTATCCAGTTCGGTTGTACTTAGCAAAAAAGTTTTTTCTCGTTCTGTTGTTCATGGCTGCACACATTTATGCAATGAGCATAACGTTAAAACAATACTTTCATCATTCTCTTTTGCTGTTTTTAAACTTATTAAACTAGAGGATGGAATAAAGTTAGGCTATTGTAATTTGGTCTCTCTCGCTCCCTTCGGCTATTGTAATTTTGTCTCTCTCGCTTCCTGATTGTATGCTGCTGTCTGCAGCCGTTGCGAGTGAAATTTAAAAATATTTAAAAATATTATTGTATCAGTATTAATTGCTAACCCCATCATGAATTCAGATTATCATAAGACGAATTCTTGTAACTTGAACACTACCTGTACACTGTATTAAACCTTATTATATATCTTTACATACTCTTTCTACTATAGTTTTGTACAATACGTATTTGTTATTTAGAAATGTATTTTCCGTATTTAATAACATGAAACATAAAAATATTAGGTGGCATTTAAATGGTTGGATCAGATTAAGGGCATTTTAGTGGGCCAGCATAGCAAACCTTTTGTGTATTTTGTGATACAAGCACCAAATTTGGCACAAATGTACATTATTGCCAACATTTTCAGATACAGGCAGTCCCCAGCTTACGACGTTTTGAGGTTAAGGCGCTTTTCAATTATATTCATCAGAAATTATTTCCAGGGTTACAACGCCTACAACGTTCATCTGGCAGAAGTAATATGACACCAAAAATGCAAATTAATCAATATTTGAAGATTTTTTTGATGAAAAATACAATAAGAATGCAGTTTATATAGTTTTTAATGCACCCAAAGCATTAAAAAAGGTTTTCTTAGGATTTTTGACGATGTTCTGGTGTACAATGATTTTCAGCTTACAACGCGTCTCAAGAACGGAACCCCCGTCATAACCCGGGGACTGCCTGTATTGGGCCACTTGAAATTCTCTCTTTATGTCCATCACATTGGATTTCAAAATGGCCGCCACTTGAATTCTACGTTTGCTATTATCCTTGGGCATAATGAAGCTGTTGACTTGATTCTGGTATTGGAATGTATGTTTTTGTAGGCAAGGAATCCAATGGTACTAATTGCCACTTGGTATTGTTAAGTATTGGCTGCCATATTGACTTTCAAAATGGCTGCCATTTAAAAATTACATTTGCGATTATCTCTGGGTCTAATGCAGTTATTGACTTAAATTCTGGTGTCGAAATCACTGGATCACACCCACTATGCTAGGTGGATACCAGTGCACCTAAAGGACATGGCCGAACTTACCACCAAACACCCAGATGCAGCCAGGAAATTCAGGGAAGGCCATTTCACCATTCAGAAAACACAGAGGGTGTTCTCTTCAATCCCGATTGACCAGGCACATGAACAGAATAATGCCTGCATCAAAGGAGATGGTGGAGCAGTTGGGCTCACTGACAACCCTAGTGCCCTAGTCGCTGGATGGTTGCGGGACCAGAAGTTGCCAGGGTGATCGAAGAATACCAGGATTGGAACCAACACTGGAGACGGCAAACAGCAGACACACGTCATCATGATCAGACGCCAAGTGTACAGGCCTCATTTGTGAAAGATGTTCGCTCTCTCATCGGTGTCATAGAGGAGATAGGCAACCCATTCGAGGAGGAGAGTCAGGATGTACTCAAACTGGACACAAAAGAGATTGCAGGTCCTGCTGCCATGGAAACCGTGATGAATGTCAAGAGGATTGGCCAAGAGGAGTTTGAGGCTTTCACCAGAGAGTGTCTGTTGGACAGAACAAAGGCAGTGGACGACCCCAGTCATCATAACAAGCTGAAGGTGTTCAGCACTTCCACTCCAAGAAGTCAGAGCAAAGGTCAGCAACAGCTCGCCTCCATCAGGAATGACCGTGAACTCTTCGCACGCCTGTACATTGGCTGCCAGACGAGGGATGGGGACCTTGAGGAGTTCTTTCGTCATGAGAATCAGGCATGTCCTCCCTCACTGTCTGATGGTGGAAGTCTCTGCACTGGTACCAAGAATGATCTCTTCACATGCTTGGAAGAAGTCTCTGACGCAGAGACAGAGACTCCTGTAATGACCTGTATTGTGCTTGATGGAGCAGCCATCGACCAGATGCTGAAGCCGGCTGCATCAAAGACCTTTGAAGAGTATGCGCAACACATCCTCATCCCATATATGTCCACAAAGCTGCAAACAGTGTCACGCCTGGATCTGGTCTGGGATACTTACCTTGCTGATTCACTGAAAGGTAGTGCACGTGCAAAGTGGGGGACAAGGAGTGCGGAGACGTGTGGTGGCTGCCGCAGCCATACCAGGAAACTGGCAGAACTTCCTATGAGTGGACAGCAACAAGACCGAGCTGTTCCGGTTCCTCTCAGCATCTTTAATGGAATGGTTTGACCAGGAGGACAAGCAACTCTTCATTACTGATGGAGAGGCAGTGCTCAGCAAGCCAGTACTGCCAGATCTGACCTCACTCGCCCCATGTAACCTTGAAGAAGCTGATACTCAGATGTTGCTGCATGCATCTCACAGCCCAGCATGGACACCATGCAATACTCATCCGGACTGCAGACACCAATGTTGTGGTGCTGGCAGTGTCCCTGGCACAAGAGTTGAAATCAGAAGACAAACTGTGGCTGGCTTTCGGAATAGGCCAGAGTTTCCGATACCTAGGAGCACATGAAATAGCTGCTGGGTTGGGACGAGAGAAAGTTCGTGCACTGCCAATGTTCCATGCTCTAACTGGATGTGATACTGTGCCTAGTTTTGCTAGACGTGGCAAGAAGACTGCGTGGGAAATCCGGAAGGTACTGCCAGAACTCACCGAGGTGCTGCTGCTGCTGTCCTCTGCATCGCGCAATATACCAGACAATGCTATGCGCATCATCAAGAGGGTTGTGATCCTGTTGTATGACCGAACCAGCAAATGCTCAGACATTGACAAGGCCAGGAGGAAACACTTCGCAAGGAAGAACTATGTGCAGCTCATCCCTCCATCGAAGGCAGCTCTGGAGGAACATGTTAAGAGGGCAGTGTATCAAGGTGGACATGTGTGGGGCCAGATACTGCTGCCAGCACCAGAGCTCCCTCCACCAACCAACTGGGGTTGGTCAAGGACTAGAGAAGGACAATACACACCTTACTGGACCAGGCTACCTGAAGCAGCTCACAGCTGCATTGAACTGGTTTCTTGCAAGTGCAAGAAAGGGTGTGTGAGGTGCTGCAAGTACAAAAAAGGCTGCCCTTCAGTGCACAGCCCTCTGTGATTGTGAAGGGCATTGCACATGACGGTGATTCCACAATATACATATACTTGTATCAGTGCTGAACTAGTTAACATGAGATTGTACATGTACATTTATCTTCAGTACTAGTATATACCTAGCCTCAGATAGCAGACCATTGTAGAATGTCAGTGTACACCTAGCCTCATACTGGACCATGTAGTATGTCAGTATTCAATAAAATCATTTTTTCTAAAGTATTGTGTTGAATCCAATATTTGCCTAGATAATTTCCAAATACAGTTATATAACAGACTGTATAGACAATACCAAGTGGCAATTGGTACCATTGGATTCCTTACCCCCCAAAACATATATATAGAGACCAGAATCAAGTCAATAGCTTCATTATGTCCAAAGATAATAGCAAACGTAGATTTCAAGTGGCCACCATTTTGAAATCCAATATGGTGGACATAAAGAGAGAATTTCAAGTGGCCCAATATCTGAAAATGTTCGCAACATATTAATGTACACTTGTGCCAAAATTGGTGCTTGTATAAAAAAATGCACAATTCCTTTGAATATTTGAGCTATGCTGCCCCACTATTTTAAGTATTTTCAATGGGGAAAATTGATTTGATGGTCAAGAAAATTGAGCTACAAGTGCGGCCACAGAACGAATCAAACTTGTAGGTCAAAGTACCACTATATAAATGTATGTATATGTATATATGTGGGTGTGTGTACAATGGAACACCCATTATTTGTGGGAAATTTGTGGGAAATTTGCCTATTCATGGTATTTTCATAGAGAAATATTCATCAATTACTGTATTTTCATATCAATTTCATGACTAAATGAATTTTTTGTGATGAAACTATTAAAATATTCCAGTATAAACATTTTTAGAGGGTCGTCTTCTGTTTGAACCAACAAAATAGGCAGTTCTGAGTGTTTTTAGAGGGGTTTTAAGTATATTTGTGGAATTTGGCTACTCACAGGGGGTCTGGTACACATCCCCCACGAATACAGGGGGTCCACTGTATACCTATACATAGTACCTGCACATGAATTCATCTTTGGAGTAAAACATCTTATGGAAGTTTGTTATAGCTCGAAATCTGGTACACTAATAAAATGTTGTATCAATACTTGTCAAGTACAAAGCAATATAATACCCAACCCCACTTGATGCTCCTGTCAGGAATACCACTTTACGATGAACTCTATTTTGGCATCTACATCCTGTCCTTAAGAACCATCCATAGGAAGGGGAAACTCAAAAAGTTACACTTATCAATAGGCATGAAAATGTAGAATTTGAAACTATCACACTACTGGCAGGATGACAACTGCTGTCATTAGCTGCCAACTAGCAGACTCCTTTAACAGAAAATGAAAAAGGCAAAAAAGAGGAAATATGAGCACATCATAATCAGTTGAGGAAGTCAAGAGAACACCTGGGATACATAGAAATACATCCCATAATAGAAATTTTAGCAAGAGAGAAAAGTAGGAAAGTTGTAGAAGAAGAGGAGGATAGTTTCTGGGGAGATAAACGAATTAGTGATGGTTAAGAAAAGGAAGAAGCATCAGAAAAAGGGATAGTGTAAAGGAATCAGAGAATGGAATTGGAGAGAACACTTTTGTTAGGTTGTTTGATGAAAGTTTGGCAGGTGGTAAATATGATTTCGAAGGATTTGTTTGGGATACAGAAGTGATTGATTTAATAGCTACATACTGATACATTATAAACTCACCCAGCTTTACTTAACTACAAATCCCATTCATTCTCTCTTTGTCATTATTTGTAAGAGTTCACTCAAAGTTGTAATGGTTCTCTCAGTACATGCTCTATCCCTCATTCTCTCAACATTTGCTCAAACAATCATCCAACAAACTCAGGCCCATTGTCACTCAAAATTTGCACAGCCCTTCTCACGCATGCAGGCAAAAAACTTGTGCTGACCTGCTCGTCTTTTTCTTCACAGGTACACAACTTACAAACTTTCTTTTGTGATCCACCATCACTATTGCTCCTACATTTCCTCTTATGGTTAGTGGAAAAGAATCACAATCATTCGTCGCCACTAACTCAAACGGCTCTTTCATACTTAACGTCAGTACAGGTGGACTTGCATATACTCTCTCTTACTTTCCTCTCTGACATTTCACAAGTAGTCGCCACATCTGTACAAATTCTCCTCAAATACAGTGAAAACATTCTCTTTCATATGCTCTACCAACTTAAACCTCCCCATATAGCCATACGTATCCTGTACTAACTTGCATATTCCTATGGCACCACTTTCTGAAAAAACAGGCACATATATCAACTCACCCAACCACTCTCTTGAATAGTAGACTATACCTTTGCACAAGACAAACCTATCAACAATCTTCTTGTAGTCTCTCAAGACTGAAGGTCATAACCTTAAAGCATCCCTCTCTCACACAGGCTCTCTACTTCTAACAGAAAAACATCTTCACTACATTCTTTCTACATCCTCCAAAGTCAGCAACTCGCTATCACTCCCACTGACTTCTGGCACATCCTGATTTTCACTCTGACTCATATTAAAACATCTGAGGATTCACCACAGTAAACCTCCATCATTTCTAGTTTCCCTGATTTACATTTTAACTTTTACACATTTCTTTTGGGTGCCCATGAGTTCCAGAATTGCTACAATGACTTCTGGGACTCGTACACATTCTATCCTCCGCAATTGCCACACCTAGCTACATTGGCTGTATGTATTCAAATTCCTATTCCTATTACTCTGGCAATTTCTTATCCTATGCCTTGTCTGACCACAACCAAAACATTTTAACTTGTCTATCTCCTTACAGTCTTTGATCAAATGCCCATTTCCTCCACAGCTTAAGCAAGTACCCCTTCTCCACTTATAAGTTGATTTCTTGTATCCTACTCTCCCACATATATAACAGGTTTTCTCCTTAACCCTCTTACGCTGGAGCGGTAAATAAAAAAATGACTCCCGTATGCCGAGGGGTTTGAGGGTGAGCGCGGAAGCGGAAAAATTTTTTTTTTCAAAAAATCACAGCGCGCTTAGTTTTAAAGATTAAGAGTTCATTTTTGGCTCCTTTTTTTTTTCATTGCTTGAAGTTTAGTATGCAACCATCAGAAAGGAAAAAAATTATCATTATCATATATAAATAATGCAATATATGATAGCGCAAAAACAAAATTTCATATATAATTGTATTCAAATCGTGCTGTGCGCAAAACGGTTAGAGGTAACAAGTTACTTTTTTTTCGTTGTAATGTGCACTAAATTGCGATCATTTTGGTATATAACACATTGTAAAACGATAAAAGCAACACAGAGAAAATATTATCACAAAATGATGCATGAATTCATAGCGCGCAGACATAAAAAAATAATTTTTTTTTAAATTCACCATAAATCGAAATATTGTTATAGAGACTTGCAATTTGTTTCAAAATGAAGGTAAATGATGGAATATTACGATACTGTAAGAGTTTTAGCTTACAAATGGAGTTTTCGACCATTTCGGACGAGTTAAAGTTGACCGAATGTCGAAATTTTTTGTTTAAAATTTTTTTTTTTGTAATTTTTGTTTAAAATTTTTTTTTTTATATGCAAATATAAAAAAAAAATGAGAAATGCTACAACCTTCCAATAATTTTTGTTATATTGTGCATTTTTTTGCGCAAACCATTTTTCATATATAAAACTCTAAAAAAAGCATAATATGAAAAGGCAAAAATATTAGGTTAGGAATGTGACCTACGCGTTTCGGAGATAGTTTCTAGAGACTTGCAATTTGTTTTAAAGTGAAGAAAATAAATGATTGAATATTACTAGACTGTAAGATTTTTATGTTACAAATGCGTTTTTCGACCCATTTCAGTTGAGTCAAAGTTGACCGATCGTAGTTTTTTCTATTTATCGTATTTTATATGCAAAATATTTAAAAAATGAGAAATGCTACAACCTTACAATATTTTTTGTTATATTGTGCATGTTTTTGCGCACATTTTCATATATAAAACTCTAAAAAAAGCGTAATATATAAAAAGGCACAAATATTAGGAGAATGTGACCTACGCGTTTCGGAGATTCGCTGCCGAGAATCGGCGCGCGGACGGAAAAAAAATATTTTTTTCAAATATTCACCATAAATCGAGATATTGTTCTAGAGACTTGCAATTTGTTTTAAAGTGAAGATAAATTTCTACCATTTCGGTTGAGTCAAAGTAGACCGATCGTAGTTTTTTTTGTACTTATCGTACTTTATATGCAAATATTTCAAAAATGAGAAATGCTACAACCTTCCAATATTTTTTTGTTATATTGTGCATGTTTTTTGCGCACATTTCCATATATAAAACCTCTAAAAAAAGCGTAATATCAAAGGCACAAATATTAGGAGAATGGTGACCTCACGTGTTTCGGAGATTTTCGGCCGAGAATTGGCGAGCGGAGGGAAAATTTTTTTTTTTCAAAAATTCACCATAAATCAAGATATTGTTCTAGAGACTTGCAATTTGTTTTAAAGTGAATATAAATGATTGAATATTACTAGACTGTAAGATTTTTATGTTACAAATGCGTATTTTGACCTTTTCGGTTGAGTCAAAGTTGACCGATCGTAGTTTTTTTCGTACTTATCGTACTTTATATGCAAATATTTCAAAAATGAGAAATGCTACAACCTTCCAATATTTTTTGTTATATTGTGCATGTTTTTGTGCACATTTCCATATATAAAACTCTAAAAAAAAGCGTAATATGAAAAGGTACAAATATTAGGAGAATGTGACCTACGCGTTTCGGAGATTTTCGGCCGAGAATCGGCGCGCGGAGGGAAAATTTTTTTTTTTTTTCAAAAATTCACCATAAATTGAAATATTGTTCTAGAGACTTGCAATTTGTTTTGAAATGAAGATAAATGATTGAATATTACTAGACTGTAAGATTTTTATGTTACAAATGCGTTTTTTGACCTTTTCGATTGAGTCAAAGTTGACCGATCGTAGTTTTTTTTCGTACTTATCGTATTTTATATGCAAAATATTTCAAAAATGAGAAATGCTACAACCTTCCAATATTTTTTATTATATTGTACATGTTTTTGCGCACATTTCCATATATAAAACTCTAAAAAAAGCGTAATATGAAAAGGCACAAATATTAGGAGAATGTGACCTACGCGTTTCAGAGATTTTCGGCCGAGAATCGGCGCGCGGACGGAAAAAAAATATTTTTTTCAAAAATTCACCATAAATCGAGATATTGTTCTAGAGACTTGCAATTTGTTTTAAAGTGAAGATAAATGATTGAATATTACTAGATTGTAAGATTTTTATGTTACAAATGCGTTTTTTGACCATTTCGGTTGAGTCAAAGTTGACCGATCGTAGTTTTTTTCGTACTTATCATACTTTATATGCAAATATTTGAAAAATGAGTAATGCTACAACCTTCCAATATTTTTTGTTATATTGTGCATGTTTTTGCGCACATTTCCATATATAAAACTCTAAAATAAGCTATATGAAAAGGCACAAATATAGGAGAAGTGACCTACGCATTTCGGAGATTCGCTGCCGAGAATCGGCGCGCGGAGGGAATAAAAATATTTTTTTGTTTTTTCAAAAATTCACCATAAATCGAGATCTTTGTTCTAGAGACTTGCAATTTGTTTAAAGTGAAGGTAAATGATTGAATATTACTAGACTGTAAGTAATTTGCTTACCCAAAAAAAAAAAAAAAAAAAAACAATATTTATAATATATATATATATAATATATATATATATATATATATATATATAATATATATATATATATATATATATATATTTTTTTATACGTAAAATATATATATTACATTCTTCGATTCTGGTACCAATACATAAATAAAAGGAATGCAGGTGACACTTCTCTTTTCGCCATACAATGAAATGTCTTATTATTAGTTTTATCATGCATAGATACGGATATATAAATATAAAAATAAATATAAAATAAATGCAGAATACTCACTCGTAATCCTGACTCTTTGTTCTATTCTTGTTTTCTCCCTCCTCCATTGAAGAGTCTTGCATTTTTTTCCACTCAACATGACGAGGTACAGGTGGAGGAGGGAGACGCGCGCCCTTACTGCTGATGGACCTGGCGGCCCCGTGCGCCCTCCGCTGTCGGTTTAGGGGGCGCGCTCCAATACATGACCTAGTGTGGTACTTTCGGTCACACTCCCCTATCCTGCAAAGAGCAACTTTTGCAGAGACGACAGAAGAACCAGGGTGTCTCTCCTTCTGCCATTCATATGGCACACCCGGCACCGTTTCTGCCTTCGCCCTTGTAAGGCCTCCAGTATGTGATCCCCTGGCTGCAGCCGACACACAGGGTCCACTACCCGACGAGAAGCGGTGATGGCGGGGCCGGCAGCAAGAGGGGCGGCGTCAGCAGGGGCGGCGGCAGCAAGAGGGGCGTCGTCAGCAGGGGCGGCGGCAGCAGGGCGGCGGCAGCAGCAGGGGCGTCATCAGCAGGGGCGGCGGCAGCAGGGGTGGCGGCAGCAGGGGCGGCGGCAGGCAGGGGTGGGGGCGCAGGGGCGGCGGCAAGGTTCGGAGCCCGAAAGTTGGCCTCCTATCTGCCCTTTCCTCTAGGGGCAGATCTGCAGCTCGGGGCAGGGGGTCAGTTATGGAAGGCCACTCATCGGGATCGAAGTTGATGAGGGCATTCCCGGCTACCTCTAGGAACTGTATGTGGGTCAACCTCGTTAGATTGTCACCGCGGTACCCACAGTACAGTATGTAGGCATTTTGGAGGGCCAAACTGAAGGATGTATTTGAGGAGCATTCTGTGTCCACCTTCTGGTTCTCCTGGCGAAGGATAATACTGGATGAGCTGATCAAAAGAGATCAAACTCCTCCCATGATGTCCTGTTGTAGTGCCCAATGACCGTAGGTCCGCTCGATACGAAACTCCTCAAACACAACTCGGCCCTGTCGACGTGTCTTCTTCCGCTGTACGATCTCTTCTTGGATGGGTTCATGACTCGTCGTAATCATGGGGACGAGTCGGACACCCTTCCAACAGATGACGAAGACAGCGCCCTTCCGCCGCCACTCTCTCTCTCCTCTTGCCAGGTGTTGCGGATGACTAGCGAACCTCTTGAGGACATTCGGGGCCCCACGCACCAACCGAAGGGTACCACTGACGTGAAACACCTGCTTCATACAGTTCCTGGGCCAGGGATACCGAGTTATAATAATATCCATAAACAGGTGATATCCCTGGTTACGGAAACGTCCCACAAGATTGAATACAGTGTCACGCAGCGTGGAGAAGACCCCGGAAATACACTGAAAAGTCCACAACGTATCCAGTGTTGGCCTCGGTAATAAGAAAGAATTTCACACCATTCTTTGTTCTTTGGCTTCTTGGGGTTATACACTTTTATACTAAGACGTCCTTTGTAAGGCATCATCCCCTCATCCAAAGACAGGTTCTTTCCAGGAATCACGAGATTACTACACCGATCACGGATATAATCCAACACTGGGCGCACTAAAATGAGGCGATCACTGTTATTCCGGGGTATAGCCCTTCGGTTGAAGGCGTTGAAGTACCTGTCCAACGCCAGGAAATTATCACGGGACATAACGCCAGGCACATTAGGCATACATAAAAAATAATTTCTCCTCCAATATTGCCTGACGTCGGAAGCAGGTGTCATACCAAAATAAATGTGCAGCCCCAAAAAATGCGCCATGTCAATGAGGTTGCAACCCCGCCAGTAATACGACAAGGTCGTCCTCAGCTCATACCGGCAGTACCGAGCGTAGTCCACCGTCTTGTGTACCAGGTATTCCAGCAATTCCCGCGTCAGGAAAAGCTGGATGAACCCCAAAACAGTCAGGGGTACTGGTACGGTGATCCCAGGGGTTGCCGTGAAGGGGTGCATGTTAGGAGGGGTGGGGTCCTCCGTCCACCCCTCGTCACTCTCCGACGACCGACCTTCACCTTGGCTGGCGCGACGAGCCGACCTTCTACGTGCCCATGCGCGTGCGGACACGATATTGCACTCTACCCTCCCCCGTTGGCCCATCACCCTCACTTAGGCCTTCACTTTCTGTATCATCCTCTGCGATAAAACTTGACCCCGTATCCCCATCCTCCCCCTCCTCAGATTCCCCCTCGTAAGCACTGAACCCACTGAATTCGAGCTCACTTTCGGGATGTGAGCCTCGAACGACATTGGGGGCATTATATTTCATCCTCATTCATCGGGACTGATTGTCCCTCATACCTCGATGACCATCTGCCATCAAATGAGGACTTGCGACATGTTCCCGATCAAGCTCGATAGATATTCATCTATGTCCCTTGGTTGGAGGCCGTCCCAAACTGCTACGAAATGCCCCTAAGGACCCCACATGCTTCCTAGGGGTAACCAAAGGCATACGCTGTGTTCCTAAACACTTTCAGCCACATGTGGCCCGCACAGAACGGCCTTGAAGCGCAGGGTCCATGCTGGGTGCTTGCCCCTCGCAGCATCCAGGTCCAAAACTCGCCTTACAGGATCCCTTCCGACGGGTAAAAAAAAAAAAAAAAAAAAAAAAAAAAAAAAAAAAAAAAAAAAAAAAAAAAAAAAGCGCCTTGCGCGGTCCACACGTAGTTGAGATATTGGAATGTCCTGTATGCAACACAAATGCTCTGAGTCTGCACAAGGGTCCAGAAAAAACACGCTTCTGGACCGAAAGATCGCTCTCGGATGATGGTACTGATGCTGGCTGGGAGCGAAGAAGAAGCGGATATCCACATGCGCACTTGGGTCACGCTTCAAAAACAAAACAAGGCCTTGATCCGTGAAATACCCAGCATCCCCAAGGAGCGTGATTCAAAAGTTTAGGCTGGTAGGGGCCTATAGTATTTTTCCGCGAATTTTTTCCACAAAAACTTTTGTATGTCGAGTAAAATACGTCCAGTCGGCGCCCGAGAGACAAAAAATGTCGACGTAAAATACGTCCAGTCGGTGTTTAAGGGTTAACATTCATCTTTGTTTGGAGTTTATTTACATTTCCACTAGGCTTATTTTCATTAAAATACTGTCTTCCCACATTTACATTTCAATATCTTTCCTGCTTCCACTTCCACCCCTGTTCCAATTAATTCTGCCCTTACTATTTTGACCACTTCTGTCTTTGGATCGTTCACACTTCCAGTATTCCGCCAATAATTCCCTTACAGCCTTAGTATCTTCCTGTATCACATCTGTACATTACTTATCACATCCTATGTTTAATCCTGTACATATCTTTTTCTTCCTCTTTGTCATACTGTAAATTTTCTAATATTTCTAAGACTTCACACCAATTTATGCTTTTACCAGCCCATCTTTCACTTTCATTTCACATAAATTTCTACATTACGATTTCAGATTCTTACTAAAAAACTCTTTTCATTAACTTCTATTTTGGGTATGCCTCATTCAGAATACAAGACTTACCTTCTCTCCAGGTTTTGTCTTTGCTTCTTCATAGCGATTATCCTCCTTAAAGACAATACTACCTTTCATCCTATGGACTTGTCTGATTATTATCATATCCTTTAAAGTGTTATAAGGAAGTTCACACATGCTCTTACAGTGCTCTTCCAATCTTCCCTCCAAAAACTCTCTCAACTGATTTTTCTTATCTGTCTTATCTTCCTTTTCCTCAGTACTTAATCCATAATTATCATCATCTACCCAACTATCCTTCTCTTCCCTTGTCAAACAACCTCCAACAGCTCCCAAGTCTCTTCTGGGTACCTTTTTAACAGCTCCTTTACTCTTATCCTCCTTCATTCCTTTATCTCCATCTCCCAATACTTTTATAACTTTTGCTATGTGTCTGGCCACTAATTCTCCTATCTCTATCTTTATTCTTGTTGAATGATCACTTGAGGCTTCTCCCATCCCAAACAACAGTTCCATTTGCTTATTAAATTGTTCCAAAGCTTTATTTATCTTTCTTTCCACCATTTCCCCTATCTCCGTCTTCAATCTTTTAAATTGCTCTGTTGAGGTATATACCACCTCAGGCAGTTGTTCCCTTTGCGGACTAAACAATTTCTCCCTCTCCGCCATCCTTCGATTTCCTTCCATATTTCCTCTTTCTGTCATCTTACCAGCTACTTAGATTAGATGCCAATAATTATGTTGTGGCTAGATTGACAGTTAAAGCAACAATTACAGCAAAGGGTCTTGAACCTAGGCGCTTGCTTCTTTGAAGAATTCTTCCAAGGTGACAGAAAAAAAGATCTCTGGGAAAAAATTTTCTTGAGCAAAAACCTGGGGCTTCCAAACTTAGCATAAACTTAAGTAATACAGGCAGTCCCTGGTTATTGGCGATGTGGTTTTATGGTGCTTGCCTAGTACTGGCAATTTTCGGCACTGAAATGCACCGATTTCCAGTTATCAGCGCCAATAATGTAGTATTGGCACCAATACATGCCTAGCAGAGGTGCCATCAATTGGTTATTGACGCCAATAAGCGCCAAAAATCGCCGATTTTCAGTTATCAGCAATTTTTGCTTATCATCAAGCAGTCTAAACAGAATCCCCATTGATAACTGGGGACTGCCTGTAATTGGAAGAATGGCAGACGTATGTGTTGTTGCCACATCTTTGTGATAAGGATGACGGGAAAACCTTGGTAGTCGCTGAACACCAAAACACCCCTTTTATCTTGAATCCTTTATGTTCTATTATACTATTGTGCCAACAAGCACTGTGCTTGCCAAGACCAACTATAAGAGAATTGTTTGAGGGACTTTAAGAGCAACTTCTTTAAGGACGAACAGTGATATTACACTATCAAAATAATATATTTTTATTTAAAGAATACAAGAAAGATGTTTTATTTTCATATTCTTAATTCTTGGAAATCGTCATTGACAATTACTATGGTATTCCATTTCAGGCACTATTCACATACTGATTGCCCAGGCCATGCTGATTATGTCAAGAATATGATTTCTGGGGCCTCTCAGATGGATGGAGCTATCCTTGTAGTTGCTGCCAATGATGGACAGATGCCCCAAACACGGGAGCATCTTCTTTTGGCAAAACAAGTTGGTGTGAAAGATGTTATTGTGTATGTCAACAAAGCTGATCTTGTAGATGAAGATGTACTTGAATTAGTGGAGATAGAAGTTCGAGAGCTACTTGAAGAATATGGATTTGATGGACTGAAGGCTCCCGTTATAAATGGATCTGCTTTGCTTGCACTTCGGGGTGACAAGGGACCATACGGAGAAGAAAGTATTCTTGAACTAATCAGAGCCCTTGATAAATATGTCACAACTCCAACAAGAAATTCAACTGCACCCTTCATGCTTCCAATCGACAATTTCTTCACAGTGCCTGGTCGGGGTTCAGTAGTTGTTGGTACATTGAAACAAGGTGTGATGAAAAAGTATGATGAAGCCATGCTTTTAGGATTTGATCGTCATATCAAGACAACTGTAAACGATATTCAGGTATATGTAGTAATTTTGTGTATTCACACAAATGATTAATTTCATAGTTACCAGTAAGCAGAACAGAGCTCTGAATTCAATTTCAGACTATAAAAGTAATTGAGTGAGGCTTCTCTCATTAGCATTAGTCTCCCAGCTCATCTGCTACGTATTTTACTACATATTGCTAAATTTGAGGGTGCTAACTTTGAGGGATACTAGTTCCACTTCTTTTTTTTTTTTCAATGCCAAAGATGATTGATTGGCCAAACTAACAAAATTATTTAGCCTGTCAGAAGAAAATAAAAATAAGAGGAAAGGAAAAGGACTGAGCTTAATTCCTGATGTAACAGTTTTAGACTTGCTTCTTTGGGGCTTGATCATTATAGGAACAAGGTATGTATGTCTTGTAGGTTTGCTTGTCTGTGCAGTTTGTTTGTTATAAGTAATGTGTGGTATTTTGCATGTAGCCAAAGTGAGTTACCTCAGTTTTGGTGCTTCTGTAGGTATTATATACATTTATTATATACGTGCCTGTACATACTATATACAGGCAGTCCCGGTTATCAGCAGGGGTTCCATTCTCAGCGGGGTGCTGATGAGCGAAAACCGCCATTAACTGAAACTTGGCGAATTATGGCGCCAATAACCGGTTATGGCGCCATAACTATTACTGACTGGAACTCACCACGTTATGGTGCCATAAATCACTTATTTTCACATAACTGGATCGCCATTAACCGAGTCCCTTGATAACCAGGGACTGCTCTTCACTTATCAATTGTTTTGCTCTTGTTTGGATATGCTTGTCACTACAAAGCCTGAAGATCCAACTTCAAAGAAATATGAAAGAAATGATAATGTCCAGTTTCAGGAAACGAACCCATGATACCATTATCCCGACAAGTGTATAATACATGTAATATATCATAAAAAAAATTTCCATCTCAGTAAAAGAGAGAGAGAGATATATATATATATATATTTCAGTACAGTCAACCCCCCCCATATTTGAGTGCTCGAGACTCATGAACTCACATATTTGCATATTATTCTGTGAAACCTATCTAGGAATTATTCGCGGGAGGACTTGGTCATTTGTGGAATTTTCTTTAATTACTGTATTTGGATGCTATTTTCATGACTACATACATTTTTATAACAAAAATGATTTACTAATTTTCAGATATTAATGTTGGTTAATACTGTATTAAGTTTAATAAGATTAAATAATATTAAATAATAAAAATATCACTCTCTTTCTCTCTCTCTCTCTCTCTCTCTCCTAATGAGATGTATGTTTCTTGTATGATAAATAAATGATTTACTTATTTTCAAATATGTACTAATGTTAACATAAGCTGCAATCATATCAATTCATTAAAGAAAATACTACCGTGAATTAGTAAGATTTTTGTTTTAAATTGATAAATTATGTAAAATTTTAAAGGTATTCCATATTATTCTTAGTCATTTTGCCAGAGACTTGGAAAGAGGGGGAAGGGTGAGCTTGTCACAAATATCAAGGAACCTGATAGCAAGGGTGGGGGAGTTTTGCCATCTTACTGGGTCTCTAGTAAGTGCTGCCATTTTGGCAGTCAAAGGACATACTGAAAAATACACTTATCTTCTCTCTCTCTCTCTCTCTCTCTCTCTCTCTCTCTCTTCTCCTCTCTTCTCTCTCATCTCTCTCTCTCTCTCTCATTTTTTTTACTGAGATGAGAGAATTTTTATGGTACATGTATGTATTATGTTTATTAATATATTCAAATAATAATAATGATATAACTGTAATACAAAATTTGTATGTAATAATATTTCATTTTATTGCAGTGTCTTACCAAACAATTATACAGCTGTAGGTTCCCTACAGCTGTATAATTGTTCGGTAAGTATGCAATAAAATTTCATTTTATAATGAAAATTCTATTTTTTAAGTAAGGCCAATTCTCTCTCGTTCTCTCTCTCTCCTCTCTCTCTCTCTTCTCTATCTCTCTCTCTCTCCTCTCTTCTTCTCTCTTCTCTCTTGTTTTGTTATGATAAATAAATGGTTTATCTAATACATAATAAGTACTAATTTTCAAATAGTAGTAGTAAAGTGGCAGCGCGCTGATAAGCGAAAACCACCATTGACCAAAACTTGGTGATTTATGGTGCTGATATCCAGTTAATGACACTTCCTTTAGGCATGGCGCCATAACTCTATTATTGGCACCTTATGGCACCGATAGCCGGAACTGCATGTTATGGCACCAAAATCGCCAATTTTATAGCACTAGACAAGCCCCATAAAACTTGATCACCATTAACTGAGTCCACCAAAAATTGGGGATTACCCGTAATAATAATAACATTAATAATATACTGTTATTACAATATTTATGCACTTCTATAGTAAGTTATTTGAAAGAATTGAAGAACAGAATTTTCTCAGTCTTTTGCCTAAGTTGTGAATCAGGGGGAGTTTGGGCTGCCAGTCAGAAATGTCACATTACTTGACAGAAAGTGACCAGGTCCAAATTGTTGCCAACCTCTGATCATTTCATTCTCTCTCTCTCTCTCTCTCTCTCTCTCTCTCTCTCTCTCTCTCTCTCTCTCTCTCTCTCTGGAAAAGATATACGTACTATGGGAGGGGAAGAAGTGTTGCCTATAGAGGTTCATTGCAATCTTTGGATGTCATAAGAAGTCTTTCTCTCTCTCTCTCTCTCTCTCTCTCTCTCTCTCTCTCTCTCTCTCGTAGTAGCCATCTTGCTGTGCGACGTACCTGCGTGAAGCACAATAAGCAACAGAATCACAAGTTTAACATACGACTAGAATTGAGAAATATCTAGAATTGTTCGTGAACTATCGGTGATAAGATTAGTGTGAAAATGTAGGATAAAGCAGTCTTCTAAGTTAGTTTATCAAGTGTCTACTATAAATCAGAAAACAGATGGCAGTAAGTTCAACGGCGGGAAAGGTGGCGTAATTTGGCGTGTCCTAGCAGATCGCAATACGAGAAGGTAGCAGGAAGGGAAACTTTGGCATTTCTCATCTATGAAAATCGCAACAGTCCTAACCAAAAAGATAAAAAGCATTCGTAGATCTATTAGAAGGATATAATCCTTCAAACTGGAACAAATCTAATGAAAAAATCTTGAAAATAATGAAGAAGTTCCAATAAAAATCCAAGTGGTCAAGAGAATTCATAAGAAAAGTAGACAATAAACCAACATATTCCGACAAAGAAAATGAATAAGGTGAATCTTGTGAATATAAACAATGATGCATAGGAAAAAGAATGCCAAAAGCATGCAAAAAACTGTGTAAGGTTTGGTATAGCATAGTCAATCCACAAAAACCTAATCAGAAAATTGTGGCATGAAACATTTCCGACCCATCCCAGTGGCTGAGGTAATACAAGATTGAGAAAAGATACAGAATTTTCTTGTTTTGTTTATTCAAACATGTCTATCATGGATAGACAATGTTATAAATCAGATTGAATGTACCAACTAGTTGAGGATGAAGAAGAAGAGGAAGAGGAAGAAGAGAAGAAAAAGAAGAAGAGGAAAACGAAGAGAAGTAAACAAAAATGAAAGTGACAGAAAAAAATAAGGAAAACAAAGAAAACAAGATAAAAGTATGGAGCAGAGATAGCATTGATACTACATATGAGGCAATAAAGCAGCATACCTACGAAGAAATAAATTACGATATGACAACAGAAAAAGCAAATCCCGAAGAGGCTATACCAGAATCTATTACACCGACGGGAAAGAGGAAAAAAATAGACAAGAAAGACAAAATCTGCAAACCTTGGAAAAAGGGAATTGCAGATTGGAGAAAGTTTTACTACAAAACACTAAGATATGTCAAAACTATGAACTATATGGTAAAGTGCCATACTTAGATGGATAGGGGATGATTGAGAGATCTGCATCCAAAAAAATTATGTAAAAACCTAAAAGAAGGAAAAGGATGTAAGTTCGACAAAAAATGCAAATATATGCACCCTGTAGATGAATCATAATCAAAATAAATAAACCAAAAAAGTAATAAAATCCAAATAAGAAAGAAACCATAAAAGAGAGAAATAAAGAATATCAGGTTAAAAGAGAAAAGCAAACCACCAATGAGATATGCAGAGGGTCAGCAAAGAATTCAAAGCATCAGCTCCGAAATTCTATCAAGAGATAATAACGGTATTTTCTGGGCTCAGCGTGTCCGGCCTATGAAAGTATCCTAATATCATTCTTTCTAGGTTAAAAATTAGCTAAAATTACCAGAGAACCCAACAAAATTAAGCAAAGTCAGTAAAACTGACTCGCTCACTACTTAAAAAGAAGTGTCGGTGATGATAAAGGGCGAGTGTGAACACTACCACGAGCCAAACACCAATTAGAACTTCCTGTCAGAATCCCCCAAGAGGAGAGTGATACCACGGGCGATGCAGCCTTACTATCTAATACTAGAGGACGCCACGGACAGCAGCGCCCCTAGCGGACATCCTTAAATTTTAGCGCTGCGACAAGTCGCCATTTATTGTTGCTGTGCTCTTTTGGATTTTCTCGTAATATCTACGATGGAACGCTCTGCTACTGCCACGGTAAGTTAAGTAACTCATAAGTAACATTTACATAGTTATCTTACGGGTAACAGTTATTTCCTCTTACTAGGTCATATCGGTTCCCCGGTTGTCTCGTGGCGGCCAGCCGCCTCGTAAGAATTCCCGGGCCTCCATACTGGGGGACTTCTTATACTTATGGGCTTACGTTATCACATTCATTGTTTTCCATCGAGTTTTTAGCTTAGTCAGCCCTCCTACCATTCTCCTAGCTGGTATTTAGGGGCTATTATCCATTATTTCCGGCCAGCATCCCGCTCTTGACTCTACATCGGCATATCGCTGCTCCGAGTAGATCCTGTTTTTCGAACAGTCTGCCTCCTCCTGGGCTTCTTCTCTTACTAAAAGGGCTCTTCCACCTTTCGATGTATATTTATTTATTTATTTAGGGTGTTAGGCTAGCCTGGTGCTTGTTCATGTATTGGTACAGCTTGGTTCACGTGGCCCTACACGGTTGTGTTGCTCGCGGCAAGGCCACTGCCCGGTTCAATGTGTTCCATTGCACCTTACCCTGCCCCTTCCCTCCCTCTCCGATATAGGGAGGAGCTGGGGGACCCTGTTGTATGAACACATCCATCGCCTCTCTCACACTTTCGGAGGTGACCAGGGGTCTCCCAGCGGGGTGGGTATAGGCGACCACTATGAGGTACCGGGTCTCCATGCGGGTAGTTGCGTGAGGCGGGGTGGATGAGTAGGCCATCCTCCCCCCTTTCTGCTCCCGCCGTGTTTCGCCGAGCCTTCCTCCTCCCCTCCCAGTTGCCTCAGCCACTCCCTTACGATACGAAAGGAGCCTTCCGTCGCAGCGGGGCACTTTTTGGTATAGGTTTCTGGCTGCTAGGGGCGGGGGGGCACTCAGTGGTTCGGTTGCTTGCCTACTATTTATCCTTATATCTCTCCGCCGTTTACCGGAAGGGAGCTTACCCTTACCTACGCACTCTTCTAGTAGACGGGTGAGAGAAGTTGTTTTATGTCTGTTATTTTAAGGATAATACACTAATTCTAAGGTATTTTACAATGGAATTGGTGGTATTTTATTTTTTTGGTTTTTTTTTTTTATTTTATCAACCCATACCCGCCTTTTCGCGTGGTTTCCTTACCAACACTCCTCGCTGGTTGATTTCTGGTGCTCCGCCATCGGCGGGAGCCATAGTCTATCTCCAACCTGGTTACCCACACGTATTTTGGCGGGCTCTGGTTTTATCTAACTTATCGCTCCGGCACCAGCGGAGCATATTTAGACGTAAGTGGTTTACTTGGTACTCAGTACTTTTCACTTACAGGCTACCAACTGCAAGGGTTCCCAGCGTAAAGCGGACGCTGTATGACCCCTGGACATGACGATGCAGGTCCCAAGCCCCTCTTAGGCCACGTCGTTCAACGAGTGATCGTCTGGCACCTGAGGCCTGCGCTATTATGCTACGGACCTGTCGTCAGTGTAGGAGATGGGGTAAGTCCATTATAGACTTACTTGATTTTACTAACAAATTCTAGTCGTCAGTTTGTTAACCCCCTCCACAATGCAGCTAATCTCACCTTTCTTTCAGGGTAGCGGCGTTGAGGAAGTCGCCCTCGCCACCCTGAAAGGCGTGGGTGGGCGGCTTTGGGAAAAACGCGCCAAGGCAAGCCCTACAATTTTGGATAGGAAGCTGGCCATCCAGATATTCCCCGCGGGCAAGTCGAAGGGTTACGTCGACCCCTCGTACGCTGCACCACTGATAGCCTCCATTCAGAAGAACTCAGCAATCGTTTGGGGCGTAGCCTCACAGGAGTCGGTCCCGGACGTGCTGCCCTGGACCTTAAACTTAGAGCCCATGGCGTAGGTGGGAGGATTTGTGGTTGAGGTAGGGATGTCGGGCGCCCAAGGTCTTTCCTTGGGCGCTCTGGATTCTTCTCCTGTCCCCTCTCATTCGCTTCTTTCCAAGGCTTTCGGGATCTGAGATCCCTAGTCGCTCTCCCGCTCTCTCTGTAACTCCTAAGGAGAAGGGAAAGAGAGAACCGAAGACCTTGTCTAGTCGATTCTAGGAAGTCGTCTTCGTCTTCTTCGGCTAAGAGTCGTCGACCTTCTTACGCCGATGCGGTGAAGCAAAGCCGGGCTTCTTCCCATTCGAAGAGCTCAGAAGCAAGCTTCGAAGGAGAAGGCTCGCACTCCCCCGAGTCACTGCCTTCCCCGCCTCCGCTGCTTCCACTCCGGCTATGCCGGAAGGGGTGCAAGGCAACCAGCACCTGCGATCCCTCTACGTCTCAGCAAGGGGGGATGGAACAGGTGGGGCGTGCTGGTAGGCTCCCAAATTTCCGCACTGGGAACGCGGTTCGAGCAGATGTTGCCCAACTGTCAAACAGTCTGTCTCAAACGGACAGTCAAGTCCAGGATCTCTCTAATAGAATGAGCGAGAATGTAGGGACCGAGTAGCTTGGGCTAAGCGCAGGGCTCCTCCCCCAGTTCCCTGCCATCTAGCACACCCCCAGGGGATTCTTCAACTCCCACCTTATGACCCTTGCCAGGCTTTCTCTATGGAGAACCCATGGAGAGTAGCGCATACGCTCCATTCAAGGACGAATGATTTCTATCCGGAGTGTGGAACTCGAAGGATTGAGGACTTCGAGTTTACCCTCGGGGTCTGTCGCAGCCTTTCATCGGGTATGCTAGGCTGACGCCAACTGCTCCCACGAGAGAAGACAAAATCTCTAGGAGTCGTTCTTTACCGAGAGATCCCGCCCAGCGGGGAATGGGTTCACTGCCTTGAGGATGGAGTGTACTAACACTAGACTCCAGGCCTTCAAGAGTCTTCACTATCTTCGCGACGGAAGAGGACGTCTCTCTTCCGTTCGCACGAAATTGGTGGCGAAGTCTCTTCAGGCAGTCCTCAAGGACGAGCCATTCCACAGTTGAGGGAGGCGGAGTCTAATTCTCCTCTTCTTCCCCGCCTTCGGGGAATTGTGGGAAAACCTGCCAGATACATTCACGCTGGGTAACTCAAGCCGGACTGCGCCATGGACCAGTTCGGTGAGTGTGAGAAGTTACCTAGGCTGCCAGGATTCCTAATCCAGGCAGATGTCGATGCGCGGACTAGGTTGCAGGTCCCTGAATTCTCATCATCACTGAAATGGCTGGCCCTTTCCTACGGCTTCGGAACCGCGTTCAAGATTCTGGCGAAATCTTCAGTTTCAGAGGGTTGGACGACGCCTTGACTTCTTCCAGGCTAGAGGAACGCCGGAAGCATGTCCTACAAGAGTTGCACAATCAGGCATGAGCCTAATAGACTCTTGGCTGCAAGCATGTGGGGAGCGGATCTCTTCCCAGAGTCCGCAGTGAACGAGTCACCCACGAAGCTGCTTAGACTCAACCAAGGCCTTAGAGCTAGGGGGGGTATTTGCCTCAAAGAGGAAAAACGGAATCCGTTCCCACTGATGGCCAAGAAACCAAAGAAGGCTGGTAAGAGGTTCCAGCACTTATAAAAGACTCCAACAACAGCAGCAAATTTGTGCAGGCAGTCACAGTTACCAACAGGACAACCTTCCACCTCTAAACAGAACAACCTTTCCTCCTGGTGCCCCAAAAATCTCAACCATCCACTTCTACGCTATCTCGCGGCCTTCAACCCTGCCTATGAGGTCAAGGCTACTCTCAACCGAGAGGATAGGGCGAGAGGTTACTTCGTCAGCGTGCGCAGGAAGGGGCACTGGAGGAGTAGGACAGTCAGAGGAGGGCGTGGTGGCCAACCCGCCCATCAGCAATGAGGCTCCCCAGGTAGGAGGGAGGCTGTTCCTCTTCCGCCACAGTGGAGGGTTCAGCAATTGGGCCACAGAGCATAGTGTCCAAAAGGATTAGGCTGAGTTGGATCAAAGATCCCCCTCCAATAAAATCATTTCATCAAGTTACCGTCAAAGGAGATTGATAGATACGCGAAGAACTCCTTCAGGAAAGTAGCATTGCGAGAGTCAACATCTAAAATTTAAGGTGCGCTATATTCAGCGTGCCAAAGAAAAGGCTCAACAAAAAAGAAGGGGTAATCTTCGACTTGTCAAAGCTAAAAATCTTTCATCGCTGCGACAAGTGCAAGATGCTTACCCTCGCAAGTAAGGACCTACTGCGCGTGGAGCCGTCACATGCTCCATCGATCTTACAGACGATACTATCATATCCTATAGCAGACACTCAGCCCATTCCTAGGGTTCAGGTTAGGGAACCAGACATTGTTCATTCAAAGTGATGCTTCGGTCTGAATGTAGCCCAGGGTATCACAAAGATAGCGGAAGTGGTTTGTACAAAAATTGAGAGATCAGGAATAATGGTAGGCGGCCTACCTCGACGATTGGTTGATCTGGGCAACCAACAGTCGAGGATGTCTCGCAAGCTACCCAACAAGGTAGTTCACTTCTGGAACATCTGGGGTTCCAGAATAAACCAAAACGAAATCCAGACTTACTCCGGAATTTCGGTTTCAGTGGCTAGGAATCCAATGGGATTTGTCTCCCACAATCTATCAAATTCCAGTGGCCAAACGGAAGAAATAGGCAAAATCTGTAGGCATTCCTCAAAGCAAACAAACGTCAACAAGAAAAAACAGGAGAGAACCTAGGGTCTCTCAGTTTGCTTCGGTAACAGATATCCTTCGGAAAGCCAGGATGAAGATAAAATCGGAATTTGGCGGTCAAAGCAAACTCCAAATATCGAGAACAAGTTGTCAGTAATTCCACAGACCTCGCAACCAATACGGCCTTGGTCAAAAGTAAAAGAACTAGCAAGAAAGTACCACTTCAATATCCCCTCAGTGCACATTCACACGGACGCATCCCTGTCGGGTGGGGGGGATACTCTCAGTCAAACAGGTTCAGGGGACTTGGTCATTCAAATTTAGCCAGCTCCATAAACGTGTGGAAAGCAAATGGCAGTATGTTATTACTTGAAGAGACTGGCTTCACCCGAAGAGTCATCTAAGGCTAGTTGCAGTGCAGTGGTAGTTCATTGCATCAACAGAGGAGGGTCCAAAATCCAAACATGTGAAACATGCCATGATAGCCATATTCGCATTGGCAAAGCAACAACCAAATTGGCATCTGTCTGCCATCACCTGGCAGGACTAAGAAATGTGATAGGCAGAGCTCTGTACGGTCAGTTCCTCTGGAACAGGAGTGGTCTCTGACGTCGGTCATTCCAGTGGGTAAGCAGAGAGCCCAGGTATCCAAGTAGATCTTCGCCTCACAAGCGAACCCACAGCTCCCTTGCTATGTGGCCCCCAACCTGGGACCCTCTGGCTTATGGCCACGGACGCCCTGTCGTGGATTGGAACAGTGGAGGAGAAGTTATGAGTTTCCTCCAGTGAATCTTCTCTTGAAAGTACTAGACAAACTAAGGTCTTTCAAAGGGATGTAGCTCTGATGACACCGGAATGGCCCAAGAGCAAAACTGGTACCTTCTTCTCGTGAATGGGGTCTCCGACATCAACGGATCCACAATCCCAAAACTGTCACAATCAGTACAAATGAGGGACTGTGTTCGCGTCCTCAGGAACCTCTCCAGACCCTAATTTATGGACTTCATGAAAGTTTGCGGCTAATAAGATGTGACATTGATCCCCAGAATATTCTCTCCTAGAATCAGATAAGAGAGAGTCAACCTTTAGACACATATGACTCAGCTGTTGAAAAATTAGCATCTTCTTGGAGAATCGAACACTACAACCCTGGAAGTAATTTGGCTCATATCCTTTTTCAGATCCTTATTGAAAAGGTTTTTTAGGCTGCTAGCACGATACACTCATAAATCGGCTTTGAGAAAATCTTTCAAGTAGGTTTTCAGCTAGATGAATGAATCTTATTGCACATCTATACCGAAAGCCTGTGCAGACTAGACCTTCCCAGAGGGCTACTACAGTTTCATGGTTCTTAATGACGTCCTCAAACTAGCTTCAGATATGACAATCATCTGTACATTCATAATGCTTTCGAGGAAGACATTATTCTTATAAGCCTAGCCTCGGCGCTAGAATTTAGAACTGTCGGCGCTATCCAGGGATGCGGTCATGTGAATTACTCCCATCAGGAGAAGTTCTACTTGCTCCGGATCGTAGCTTTTTAGCAAAAATGAAGATCCTCTTGCAAGGGGGCCTTGGAGGGTGATCCCATCACCAGGATCTTATCTCTGCCGAGATCAACTCTTAGGCCTTTTCTATCTCGTACTTCTTCTAGATCCTCAGTGCTCTATTCATGAGAGAAAAAGGTGTACTTATCAAGTTAAAGGATGTTAGGCAGCAAATCTTTACTTTATTAAACAAGCAACCTGAGTCATTCCCAAAGCACATGATATCCAGGGAGTTAGCCACCTAATTATTATTCCAACATATGATTTTGAGGATCTTAGGGAAAGATTACTGGATGGAATCCCCGACAGTCTTTAAAACTGCATTATTTAACTCCTTGAATCTTTAAGTTTTCAGCAGTAGCAGCGGGAAACATAGTTTTCCCTGATGCGTGTTTAGTAGTTTTAGTATAGATCCAGTCTCCTTCCTACCTACATAAAACCAAACATGCCTCACCCTATCGTCAGGCTACTCAACATCATAGCCTTAGCAGTTGTTCATATAGTGGTTTGTCCCTTATTTTTTTGCTAGGGAGATCCACATTTGTACTGATAAGTACTTCAGTGTACCTACCTTATTTTTGCTAGGGTAGGACACAATAGTTTGTATATATTCACATTTTATGTTAATGATGAACTTCAGTCACCAATGGTTTGTATATATTTTGAAATAATGTATTGATGATTTGTTTTTTTTTTTTTTTGGATTTCAGTGTACCTACCTTAATTTTATAGCTAGGGTAGGACAACATGGTGGTATATAGTTTGGAAGTTTGTATGTTGCTAGGAAACCCAATTTTTCCTTATTTTACATGCATCTTTGTAATTTACTTTAATCCATTTATAGTACTTTAAGTTTACTAACATTTTCATGATTACTGTTAAAATAAGTTAGTTTACGTGCTTAAATTGTATGCTGTAATTGATTTACTTTATTATATCCATCATTTTTAATTGTTTTTCATGGTTCCTTTTTCCCATCTTGTCTGTTTCTCTGTACTCTTTCATAGGCCGACACGAGCTAGCCAGAAAAGGATTCTGACGAAGGATAAAAACTCTATTCTCGGGTGATTGGCATCGTTCGCCCTATGAAACCCCCCTTTTTTATAGTTTGTTTTCCCCCCTTGAGACAAGATGTATTACTGTTTTCTTTAAGGATGTCCGCTAGGGGCGCTGATGTCCGTGGCGTCCTCTAGTAGTAGTAGTAGAGGGTGCATCGCCCGTTGGTATCAGCTCTATCTTGGGGGGATTCTGACAGGAAGTTCTAATTGGTGTTTGGCTGTGGTAGTGTCTCCACCTCGCCTCCTTTATCATACCGACACTTATTTTAAGAGTGAGCGAGGTCAGTTTTACTTGAACATTTCTTAAATTTTGTTTCTCTGTAATTTTAGACTAATTTACCTAGAAAGAATTGATATTAAGGATACTTTCATAGGCGGACACGAGCCAATCACCCAGAAATAGATTTTTCTCGTTCAAAAATCCCTTTATTATGCAAGAGGATTTGCAGAAACGGATGAAAAAAATTGCAGATTCAGAGACAAAATGAATAATTATGATGAAGGAAAGACAAACTATATGGAAAAGTTGGATTTTTAATGTCAGAATTTATGAGAAATGAAAAAAAGAACAACATACCAGAACAGGAAAGACATGGGAAAAAATCCTATACTATCAGTATTAAATGAAGGAGAAAACACGCAAAAACCATCATAGTGATGAATGCGCAGGGTTTAGTTACGAGTACTCAAAAAGAAAAATAGAGGTACTTAGAAGAACTAACCCAAAATGAAAAGAAAATAGATATAATGAATATAAGTGAAACCTGGTATTCCCAAGAGACTGGGAATGATGATCAAATAAAAGGGTTCCAAACTTATAGATCAGATAGAAAAAATAGGAATCAAGGGGGAACCGCAATATATGGGAAAGACAAAAAACAAGGAAAAATATATGAGAAAATATAGTAACTCAGAATGTGAACTAATAGCGGTAGAATTTGAATCTGAAAAATTGATGAACATAGTAATATATAAGACCTCCTAATACTAAAGAGTTTGACTTAATGAATTGAAAAATTGGATGATATATGTAGAAATCACAAGGACTGGACTATTCTCCTATCTGGTGACTTCAACTTTCCTTTCGTAGAATGGAAAGAACGAATAGGAGATTGTGGTGTACTTATACATATAAAAAAGAGAGTATAGTAGTGCAGAAGATAGAGGCAATTTGAAAAGCTATTAGATATGCTACTAGAATACAACATTCAACAAATAAATCACCTGCCAACAAGAAAGGAAAATACTTTAGACCTAGTATTTGTGAACGAGATGAATTATGTTAAAGAAATAATAGTTTATAATGCGAGTATTTCAGACCATAATGTCATAGAATTAACAGTTCATTCCAAAGCAAGTGAAAATAGAGATAAGCAAGAAATGAAAAAGTGGGAAGGATATGGAAAATACAACTTCTACAGTAAAAATATAAAATGGTCAGAAATTAATGAAGAATTAAACAAAGATTGGGATAACATTTTCGTAAGTGATGACATAAGGGTAAATACGAGATATTATATAAAATATTGGAGATAATAGTGGAAAAATATATACCGAAGAAGAAAAGTAAACATCATTCATGCATCCAAGAGGACAGAAGAATCTTGTTCCAGAAATCAGAAAGTGGAAAAAAGGTCTTGCAAAAAAAAAAAATGCATGGAAAGTTATAGAACTAAAAAGTAAGATA
>NC_061107.1:106910226-106951001 GCF_015104395.2 Macrobrachium nipponense
TGTTGCCTTGATCGTTTTACAATTGTTATATATCAAAATGATCGCAATTTAGTGTACAATGTAACGGGAAAAAATTAACTCGTTAGCTTTAACCGTTTTGCTCACAGCGCGATATGAATACAATTATATATGAAATTTTGTTTTCGCGCTATCATATACGTATCCCATTAATTATGTATGATAATGATATTTTGTTTCATTTCTGATGGTTGCGTACTAAACTTCTGGCAATGACAAAAAAAGGAGCCAAGAATGAACTCTTAATCTTGAAAACTAAGCGTGCTGTGATTTAAAAAAAAAACATTTTTTCCACTTCGGCGCTCACTCCCAGACCCCGCTGGCATACGGGAGACGATTTTAATTATACCCCTTCGGCGTTAAAGGGTTAATAAACCAAAACTATGTTATTTATCATAAATTAAGATCCCTTTCCCCATGGATTGTAGCCTGGGGGACAGTGTGACGTGTGCTTCAGGCAAGGTGGGGGCTTTTATTTACTATGCAACCCTCCCTCTCTCTCTTCACTAACTACGCTAATATCACGTATATTATGATATTCTGTAATCATATTAGAGCGAATTTTCTTCGTCTTTATGTTAGCAAGATGTTTTCCATGTCTTTTCCTCATTGGCATGATGAAATTCTTGCAGGAACATAGATAAACATATGTAAAAGCAAGCGAATGTCAGAGGTGAAACTCGAACGTGTGGACTACTTGATGTCTGTGCTCGCACTGAATCATGGTTGAACTTGATACTCCCTTCTGCGACTCACGTAATCTATACAGATGCCATTTCTCACAATTTCTTTGACAATAATTATCAAAATTTACGATAACAGAAGAAATATTGCATTTTCTTGTACAGATCAATGTTTTAGGCTTATTTAGTTATGTTTACTAATTACCCTGTAACTACGAAAGTAAGAGGAATTTTGACGAAATATTTTGTATACGTAATTACCATATGAAGCTCCATAAATTTTTTCTTGACTTTGCATATATATAAGGGTTCCGGCCGGCCCCCTTAAAGTATATCATCCTACATCAAATATACCATTGAATTGGTATTATTAATATAATTTCAAAGTCATCTGAAACATTTTACCATTATGAATATATGAACAGTCAATAACAGAGAGAGAGAGAGAGAGAGAGAGAGAGAGAGAGAGAGAGAGAGAGAGAGAGAGAGAGAGAGAGAGAATAACTCCTTACAATATCAAAAGATTGAAATGAACTTCTGTAGGAAACACTTCTTCCCCTCCCATAAATACATATATCTTTTCCAGAGAAGAGGGAAAGAGAGGACTGGACAATCTGCTTGTGTCTAACAATTTTTTTGCTGAGAGAGAGAAACACCAAATGTATACCTTATGTAACATCATACATCAAATTTACCTTAAATTATCATCATATTACTGTATTAACCACAGAGATTATATTGTTATAATTTCAAAGTAATCCTGAACATTAGTATCCTTAAAGGTATATATGTACATACATACATACTTCTAACACTTGCAGCCAAGAGAGAGAGAGAGAGAGTTACCACTATGACATACGTATCTTGTGGAGAGAGAGAGTTGTCCTTATAGTATTTAAAAGAGTGAAATGGAAAGATTGTTGTATTTAAAATACTCACCTATGAATTTTGTATTTACAGTTATAGTATTAATATACATATAGTATTATTACTGGAAAATATTAATAATAAACTTATTACATATACATGTACCATGAAAATGATCTCATCTCAGTAAGAGAGAGAGAGAGAGAGAGAGAGAGAGAGAGAGAAATTGCATAAAAACCATTAAAATCCTTGACCATTATTTGGCACTATTCCCCTCCCGTCACATTACTTTACATATTTGACAGCTTCCCAATCTCTGAGCGTCTCTGAAGTTGAGAGAAGGTAGGGAAATTGATACAGAGAAAGATGAAGGGAATAATAATTTTCATTTGAAATTACAGTTAAATTATTGTTAATATTTTTTTTTTTTTTATCAGTCCTCCACTTTGACTGGGTGGTATTTATTTATAGTGTGGGGTTCCGGGTTGCATCCTGCCTCCTTAGGAGTCCATCACTTTTCTTGCTATGTGCGCCATTTCTAGGATCACACTCTTCTGCACGAGTCCTGGAGCTGCTTCAGCCTCTAGCTTTTTTAGATTCCTTTCCAGGAATCTTGGGATCATGCCTAGTGTTCCTATGATTATGTGTACAATTTCCACTGACATATCCCATATCCTTATCATTTCTATTTTTAGGTCTTGATACTTATCCATTTTTTCCCTCTCTTCCTCTTCAACTCTGGTGTCCCACCCATGGTATTGCGACATCAATGAGTGATACTTTCTCCTTGATTTTGTCAATCAAAGTCATGTGTGGTCTATTTGCACGTATCACCCTATCTGTTCTGATACCATAGTCCCAGAGGATCTTTGCCTGATCGTTTTCTGTCACCCCATCAGGTTGGTGCTTGTACCACTTATTACTGCAAGGTAGCTGATGTTTCATGCACAGGCTCCAGTGGAGGGCTTTTGCCACTGAATCATGCCTCTTTTTGTAGTGGTTCTGTGCAAGTGCCAGATATTCGCTTGCTATGTGGTTTATGGTTTCAGTTTTTGTATTGCACTTCCTACATATGGGAGAGATGTTATTTCCTTCTATCGTTCTTTGAACGTATCTGGTTCTTAGGGATCGGCGTCGGTGACCCTGGTAGTGCTGACGCCAGAAAACTCACAATCAATCAATCAATCTGGTTCTTAGGGCCTGATCTTGTGCCGCTGTTATCATTCCTTCAGTTTCCTTCTTAAGCTCTCCCCTCTGTAGCCATTGCCATGTGTTATCGCTAGCTATTTCTTTAGTGTGTCTCATGTATTGTCTGTTTATTGGATGTTGTGCCAGTCCTCTGTTCTGTTTGTCACTCTCTTGTCTCTGTATATTTCTGGGTCTTCGTCTACTTTTATCAGTCCTTCTTCCCATGCACTCTTGAGCCACTCGTCATCACTGGTTTTCAGATATTGCCCCAGTGCTCTATTCTCGATGTTGACACAGTCCTCTATACTTAGTAGTCCTCTCCCTCCTTCCTTTTGTGTTATGTATAGTCTGTCCGTATTTGCTCTTGGGTGTAGTGCTTTGTGTATTGTCATATGTTTTCTAGGAAGGAGGGAGAGGACTATTATTATCATTACGTATTATTATTATTATTGTGTTTTTTTTTAAATATTAATAAACACACATCTACCATAAAAATTCTCTCATCTCAGCAAGAGAGAGGAGTTATCCTTACATAAGTGAAATAGAAAGGTTATTTTTATCTCTTTAAAATACTATCGCATACAAATTTTTTAATTACAGTTTTATTATTATCATTATTATTACTAGTATTATTAACAACTGAAAATATTAAGAAACATTAGTACATACTAGTACCTTAAAAATTCTTTCATCTCAAAAATGAGAGAGAGAGAGAGAGTGTGTGTGTTTATCTCTCAGTTCTCTCAGAAAATACTTCTAACGCTTCCAGTGAAACAGGGGGAGAGTTACCACTATGACATATATATCTTGTGTGGCCTACATCAAATATACCATTGAATTGGTATTATTAATATCATTTTAAAGTCATCTTAAACATTTTACCATTAGAAATATATAAACAGCCAATAGCAGAGAGAGAGAGAGAGAGAGAGAGAGAGAGAGAGAGAGAGAGAGAGAGAATAACTCCTTACGATTTCAATAGATTGAAATGAAGTCTGTAGGCAACACTTTTTTCCCCTCCCATAAATAGCTATATTTCTCCAGAGAAGAGAGAAAGAGAGGACTGTGCAATTATATTTGTCTGTCTATCAATTCTTTTGCTGAGAGCGAGAGATAAAAGAAGGAAGAAATAGAAACACCAAATGTATACCTTATGTAACATCCTGCATCAAATTTACCTTAAATGATTATCATATTACTGTATTAATGTTAGAGATTGTATTAATATAATTTCAAAGTAACCCTAAACATTAGTACCCTTAAAGGTATATACTGACATACATACTTATAACACTTGCAGCCAAGAGAGACAGAGTTACCACTATGACAAGTATCTTGTGGAGAGAGAGAGAGAGAGAGAGAGAGAGAGAGAGAGAGAGAGAGAGAGAGAGAGAGAGAGAGAGAGAGAGAGAGAGAGTTGTCCTTACAGTATTTAAAAGAGTGAAATGGAATTATTATTGTATGTAAAATACTCACATATGAATTTTGTAATTACAGTTATAGTATTATCATTGGAAAATATTAATGATAAACTTATTACACACATGTCCATGAAAAATTATAATCATCAGTAAGAGAGAGAGAGAGAGAGAGGAAGAGACGAGATGAGAAGGAGAGAGAGGGAGACGAGGAGAGAGAGAGACGAGTGAGAAGAGAGAGCATGAGAGGAGAGAGAGAGAGAGAGAGAGAGATTACATAAAAACCATTAAATTCGTTGACCATTGTATGGCATTGTTACTTTCCCAGCTCCAAGTGTCACTGGAGTTATGAGAAGGTAGGGAAATTGATACAGAAATAGACGAAGGGAAGAATTTTCATTTGAAATTAGTTATTGTATTATTACTACTTCTTATATTATTATTATTATTATTATTATTATTATTTGAAAATATAATAAACATATGCATCTACCATAAAAATTCTCTCATTTCAGTAAGAAAGAGGAGTTATCCTTACAAGTGAAATGGAAAGGTCATTTTCATCTCTTTGAAATACTACCATTATGAATTTTGTAATTAGTTTTATTATTATTATTATTATTATTATTATTATTATTATTATTATTATTATTAAATAACTGAAATTATCAATAAACATTTTACATACTAGTACCATAAAAATTCTTTCATCTCGGTAAGAGAGAGAGAGAGAGAGAGTGAGTGAGTGTGTTTATCTCTCTGTTCTCTCAAAAAATACTTTCCAGCGAAAGATAGGGAGGGAGTTACCAATGACACACTATTATTCTTGTGTGGCAAAAGAGAGAGGAGAGAGAGCGAGAGATGGAGAGAGAGAGAGGAGAGAGAGAGAGAGAAGAGAGATAACCTTAATTAAAAGTGACATGGATAGATTAGTATTGTATTTCTTTAAAATACTATCACATAATATGAATTTTGTAATTACAGTTATTATTATTATTATTATTATTATTATTATTATTATTATTATTATTATTATTATTATTATTATTATTATTATTATTATTGTATGCTGGAAGTAAACCCTCTTTTAAACATGTTTTATTAAAAGTAATTGCTGCCTCAGCTGCATTAATTTTAATAAAAACATATTATTATTATTATTGAAAGTATTAAAAAAAAACATATAGTACAAGTATACTCTATAAAAAATCTTGAGTCTCAGTAAATGAGAGAGAGAGAGAGAGAGGAGGGATGAGAGAGGGAGAATGAGGAGAGGAGAGAGAGAGAGAGCGGGAGAGAGAGAGACGAGAGAGAGAGAGAGAGAGGGGGGGGGGGGGGGAATTTCATGAGCACTTGGTGGCAACAACACAACAGCTCCTCCCCCTCCTGTCACATAACTTGATATATCTGACAGTTTTAGTACCTGGAGTTAGAGAAAGAAGACTGAGATTTCCTTCATTCTTCCATAATTTTTTAAATTTATAAACTAAAATCTTACTAATTCACTATGGTATTTTCTTTAATGAATTGATGTTATTGTTGTATAAATTAATATTAATATTTGAAAACAGTAAATCATTTATTTATCATACAAAAACCACATCTTTGTAAGAGAGCGAGAGAAGAGATAGAGAGAGAGAGAGAGCAGAGAGAGAGAGAGAGAGACGAGAGATGGAGGAGAGAGAGAGAGAGAGAGAATTATTATTTTTATTATGTGATATTTAAACTTATTAAGCTTACTAATACAGTTATTAATCAAAATTAATATTTTGAAAATTAGTAAATAATTTTGTATCATAAAAATGTATTTAGTCATGAAAATAAACATAAAAATACACTAATTAGTGATTATTTTTGTCGGAAAATCCTGCGAATGGGCGAATCCCCGCAAATAAATGGGTAGATATGGTCCAGAGAGAAATCCGCGAATCCGGAGAACGTGAATACGGGGGCCACCAGTGTTCCCCGCTTTCGCGGGGATGTGTACCAGGGACCCCGTAAATAGCGAAAACCCAAGAATAGTTAGAACTCCCCTCTAAAAATGCCCATATCTGCCTATCTTAAAAGTTCAAATACCATATGTATACTTACAGTATCATCCTACATCAAATATACCATTGAATTGGTATTAATATCATTTCAAAGTCATCTTAAACATTTTACCATTAGAAATATATAAACAGCCAATAACACACAGAGAGAGAGAGAGAGAGAGAGAGAGAGAGAGAGAGAGAGAGAGAGAGAGAGAGAGAGAGAAATAACTCCTTACAATATCAATAGATTGAAAGGAACTTCTATAGGCAACACTTATTTCCCCTCCCATAAATACATATATCTATTCCAGAGAAGGGAGAAAGAGAGGACTGAACAATTATGTTTGTCTGTATATCAATTCTTTTGCTGAGAGAGAGAGAGAGAGAGAGAGAGAGAGAGAGAGAGAGAGAGAGAGAGCGAGAGAGAGAGAGAGAGACAGAAGAGACCAAAGATAGAGAGAGAAACAAACCAAGTTACCTTTTGTAACATCCTACATCAAATTTACCTTAAATTATTATCATATTAATGTATTAATCTTAGAGACTGTATCAATATAATTTCAAAGTAATCCTAAACATTAGTACCCTGAAAGGTATATACATACTTCTAACACTTGCAGCAGAGAGAGAGAGAGAGAGAGAGAGAGAGAGAGAGAGAGAGAGAGAGAGAGAGAGAGAGAGAGAGAGAGTTGTCCTTACCCTTACAGTATTTAAAAGAGTGAAATGGAAAGATCGTTGTATTTAAAATACTCACATATGAATTTTGTAATTACATTTACAGTATTATTATTATTATTATAGTATTATTATTGGAAATATTAATAATAAACTTATTACATGCATGTACCATAAAAAGGATCTCCTCGTAAGAGAGAGAGAGAGAGAGAGAGAGAGAGAGAGAGAGAGAGAGAGAGATCGCATAAAAACCATTAAATTCGTTGACCATTGTCTGGCATTGTTACTTGACAAATTTGACAGTTTCCCAGCTCCGAAGCGTCACTGGAGTTACGAGAAGGTAGGTAAATTGATACAGAAAAAGACAAAGGGAAGAATTTTCATTTGAAATTAGTTTTATTATTATTATTATTTGAAAATATAATAAACACCTGCATCTACCATACAAATTCTCTCATCACAGTAAGAGAGAGGAGTTATCCTTACGTAAGTGAAATGGAAAGGTCATTTTTATCTCTTTAAAATACTACCACATGCAAAATTTTGTAATTACAGTTTTATTATTATTATTATTATTATTATTATTATTATTATTATTAACATAGAAAATATCAATAAACATTTTACATACTAGTACCATAAAAATTCTTTCATAAAAATTCTTTAATCTAAGTAAAGAGAGAGAGAGAGTGTGTGTGTTTATCTCTGTTCTCTCAGAAAATACTTACGTATATCGCTTCCAGCGAAACAGAGGGAAGGAGTTACTACACTATGACATACATATCCTATGTGGCAAAGAGAGAGAGAGAGAGAGTTATCCTTAATTAAAAGAGTGAAATGGATAGATTATTGTATTTCTTTAAAATACTATCACATAATATGAATGTTGTAATTACAGTTATATTAATATTATTATTATTATTATTATTATTATTAATAAAAGCAAATAGTACATGCATACTATAAAAATTCTCAAGTCTCAGTAAATGAGAGAGAGAGAGAGAGAGAGAGAGAGAGAGAGAGAGAGAGAGAGAGAGAGAGAGAGAGAAATTGCATGAATTTGGTGGCATTTGGTGGCACAACACAACAGCTCCTCCCCTCCGTCCATTACTTGATATGTTTGACACTTTTAGTACCTGGAGTTTGAGAGAGAAGACTGGGATTTCCTTCATTCTTACATAATTTTTCAAATTTATTAACTAAAATCTTACTAATTCACTTTAGTATTTTCTTTAATGAATTGATGTCATTGCTGTATACATTAATATTAATATTTGAAAGTAGTAAATCAATTATTTATCATACAAAAAAACCATTCATCTCTGTAGGAGAGAGAGAGAGAGAGAGAGAATTATTATTTTTACTATGTGATATCATTTAATCTTATTAAACTTACTAATACAGTATTAATCAGTATTAATATTTGAAAATTAGTAAATAATTTTTGTACCATAAAAATGCATTTAGTCATGAAAATAACATCAAAATACACTAATTAGTGATGATTTTTGCCGGAAAATCCCGCGAATAGACAAATCCCCCGCAAATAATGGCTAGATATGGTCCAGAGAGAAATCCGCGAATCCGGAGAACGCGAATATGGGGGGGAACACTGTATATATACATAAAGGCAGTCCCCGAGTTACGACGGGGGTTCCGTTCTTGAGACGCGTCGTAAGCCAGAACATCATCAAAACCCCTTAAAAAACCTTACTTTTATTGCTTTGGGGGCATTGAAAACTATGTAAACTGCATTCTTATTGCATTTTTCATAAAGAAAACCCTCAAATATTGATTATTTTGCATTTTTGGTGTCATATTTCTTGTGCCAGATAAGCGTTGTAGGCGTCGTAACCCTGGAACATGCGTCGTAACCCTGGAAATATTTTCTTATGAATATAATTGAAAAGCGCCTTAACCTCGGAACGTCGTAAGCCAAACCCGCCGTAACCCGGGGACTGCCTGTATACACACACACACACACACACACACACACACACACACACACACATATATATATATATATATATACAGTGGACCCCCCATATTCGCGTTCTCCGGATTCGCGGACTCACACATTCGCGGATTTCTCTCGGGAACGTTTCCCTGCATTATTCGCGGAAAATTCGCGCATTCGCAGTATTTTTCTATGAGAAATATCCACAAATCCTGGTTTTTGTTATCAATTTCATCATAAAATGCACTTTTTGTGATAAAACTATTAAAAAAACCAAGTATGAAAATTTTTAGTGGTTTTTCTTAAGTTTTACCGAACAAAATAGGCTGTTTTTAGCGTTTTTATAGGGGTTCCAAACATTCGCGGATTCTAACTATTCGCTGGGGGGTCTGGTACGCATCCCCCGCGAATACGGGGGGACCACTGTATATATATATATATATATATATATATATATATATATATATATATATATATATATATATATATATATATATAAAGATAAATGCCACGAAGGAAAAATAAACGAAGGAGGTCTGCAAGATCTTTCGACTTTAAAGTCCTCTACTGAGCAGATACTGCTCAGTAAAGGACTTTTAAAGTCAAAAGATCTTACAGACCTCCTTCGTTTATTTTTCCTTCGTGGCATTTATCTTATTTATGGATTTATCACGTTCCTAACTTTGTGATTCAGTTATACATATATATATATATATAAATATATATATTGTATATATATATATATTTATATATATATATATATATATATATATATATATACATACACAAAGTACCCAGAATAGTTAAGATCCACGAATATTTATAACCTCTGCTAAAAAAATTTATATTTGCTTTTCTTGAAAGTTCAAATACCAAATGTATACCTTAAATAGCATCCTACATCAAATATTCTTTAAATTATTATCTTTGAAATTATATTATTAATGTCAATTCAAAGTCATCTTAAACATTAGTACCCTTAAAGATATGCATGTACATATATGTACATCTAACCCTTCCAGCCAAAACACAGTGTTACCACTATGACATTTCTAGCAGGCAGAGAGAGAGAGTTTACCTCTTTAATCTCTCAGGAATCTAGTTCTCTTTACTAGGGACTGACGAAAAAAAAAATTGTGTTTTTGTCTTCCAAAAATGTAGTACCTTTACTAGCATATATTACCTTTATTATCATTTTTAAAACACTATGAACACACGCACACAAACAGTGTCCATCTGGTAATACCATTTGGTTAAAGAGACTCAAATTAGCAGCATACGTATCTTTTCCAGAGAGAGAGAGAGAGAGAGAGAGAGAGAGAGAGAGAGAGATAGATTTCAGTATGTACTATATCCTTTAACTGCCAAGCTGCACATCATTGGACTCACTAAGTTGGCAACAATGACAATCCCACCCTTGCTGTTTGGTTTCTTGACATTTCTGACAGGCTCGCCCTTCCCCATCTCTCCAAATCTCTCAGCAAAAAGATTGGGGTTTCCTTTATTTTTACATAATTTATTAATTTATAAACTAAAATTTTACTTATTCACCATAGTATTTTCTTTAATAAAATAATATTATTGCTGTTTACATTAATATTTGAAAATCAGTAAATCATTTATTTATCTTAAAAAAAACATACATCTCACTAAGAGAGAGAGAGAGAGAGAGAGAGAGAGAGAGAGAGAGGAAGTTGTTTTTATTATCTAATATCATTTAATCTTATTAAACTTAACACAGTACTATTAATCAATTTTAATATTTGAAAATTAGTAAAACATTTTTGTATTATCATAAAATGTATTGTAATGAAAATAACATCAAAATACATACACTAATTAGTGAATATTTATCGATGGAAAAGGCAGCAAATTGCCAAATTTTTTTTGAATAATTTATTGATAGGCTCAACAGGAAAAATCTGCGAATAGGTGAGTCTTCGAATCTTGAGAACATGAATACGGGGGTTGACTGTACACATATATATTATGCACATGTATGTAAATAAGTGTAAATAGTAAACATGGGAGAAGAAATTAATCCTTTCACATTAGGTCATATGAAACTAATCCTTGCATATAAGGTCATAAGAAACTACTTAATCCTTGCATATATTGTTTGAAACTAAGCCTTGCACACAAGGTCACACGAAACTAATCCTTGCACAAAGGTGGTGGATGCCTTTTGACCTGTTCTAATAAGAAACCTACACAAAAATTTTCCAATGCCATGTCTGTAGAGGAATTGTAGGCACTGAAGTCAGGTTGAAACATACAGGCTATGTCATCAACATCCCAATGACCTGGGGCTAGCAGTGTTTATGGCCCACTCTTACCTTCATAGGTCCAGTTCCTCCAAGAAAATTGATGGATGGATCATAGATTACTAATTCTGGAAGCTGTTAATGAACTTCATCTTCCACATAGCCAAAGGGTAACACATGTATTATAGAACAAAAATATTGTTTAACAACATCAGAACACCTCCAGTCTGACCCGTTCAATCTAGATGTCATTAGCATCAGAATGTCTGCTATCATTCAGGTTTTTTTTTTACAGATTTGTAAATAATGAAAATAATTAATGAAGAAAATGTGCTGTTCTTACGCAAGTCACTGTTTCTTGTGGTCTTGTTAGAAGTCTATCCAAAAATGTCATTGTAGATTGATTAAAATACATGTATTTACATCCATCTTCTAAAGATTAAAGGTTTGCCCACTTTTGGTGGTTCTTTGATGCTGTAAAATCTTTATTCCATAATCTGGCTGGGTATTATTTTAAAGGGAAGCCCACTCATATCTATATCCTTTGATAAATCAGAATTTCTGGGACTTGTTCTCCGATTGTGTCATGGATGTATTTCTTCCTAAATCAGTGAAAGTGCCAGATTATTCATGAGCAAAAACACTAGAGAAAATAATCTTAAGAAACTTATCAAACAACAAGAACAATAAATGTTAACATGTGAACGTAATAACAATGTAATAGAAAAATTATGACATTAAAAAGAAAAATTTATGACAGTGAGCAGACAAAAATTAAAATTATTCAAACCTTGTACAGTAACTTCTCATCTCAAATTCGGCTGCTTTATTTACAGGTTCGAAGCAACAGTTTACTTTTTGACCAAGCAAGAAGGTGGTAGATCTCGTCCAATATCTTCCATGTATATACAGCAACTTTTTTGTCAGACTTGGAATATTACTTGTAGGCTAGACCTTCCTGACCAGTTGACAATGGTAATGCCAGGTAAGAACAAAGAATTGACAACATTTTTTGTATAGAAGTAAAGAAGCTCTGCCACTTGTAAGTGTAGGCCAGCCATCTCTTAGTTTTAGTAATAGGATTGCTACTAGTAATTCACTCCCCTATATTGGTAAAAACTGCTAAAAAGTTATTGCACATTATGTGAAGTACCGTGAGGCCTTATAATTGTCTTTTAAGTATATTGTAAGTAAATTTAGCATAGCTGGAAACCTAAGGAGGAACTCAAGTTAGCCCTAAACTTAATTCAGTTTGCCTAATTTTTATTAATATATACCATTTTACTGCCAGTATTCTTTCTTGTGAATCACTGTGTCAGCTGAACTCCAAACAATCTTACAAATTCCAAGGTTTATTTACACTGACCTGGCTTTACAGCCGTAAAGGTTCTCTTTTCTGTTGTGTAATTTTGGCAGTTTCCCAGTAGCATCATTCATGTACTGGTTGAATTCTGTTTCTCATATATTCATTCCTACACCTCTAAAATCAATTGCTTACAAGGTCATATGAAGCTAATCCTCGCACACAAGGTCATATGAAACTGATCCTACATATAAAGTCATGAAACTGATATGTGCACACATGGTCACATGAAACTGATCCTTACAGACAAGATCATATGAAACTGATCCTTACACACAAGGTCATATGAAAATGACAGATTTTGTTATTAATTTGTATTTTTCATAGCTAACAAACCTGAGGTCTTAATAATGGGATAATCTTCTAGCGGTAAAAACAATCAGAGATGGTAAAACAAGGAGTCTGTAGCATCTGGCAACTCATGCATATACGGAATGGTTACACAAAACGGATTATTGTGTATAAGTTCATACGAAACTAATCCTTACATATAGTCATATGAAACTAATCCTTGCACACAAGATTATATGAAACTAATCCTTACGCACAAGGCCATATGAAACTGGTCCTTGCAGACAAGGTCATATGTAACATCTCAAGAAAATATAAGTTTTCACACCCGATCTCTGGTACACATCCCCCGTGAATAGGGAGGTTCACTGTATAGATTTAAAGTGTACTGTACCAGGATCTGTATCAACAGCCTCAGATGAGATGCTAGTTATCTTTGAGGTTTCATGAACCATTCTGCCCACTCGTAGTTTGCTATATAATGTTTCAAAATTTGAATGCCAGTCATGTTTTAGCTTTTACTACTTTTGGGCAGTAGCAATTAATTTTTTTTATTTGATAGTAATTTAAATCTATTATTACATGTGCTTAACTGTTTTTTTTTTTTTGTTCCATTGTTTATTTTGCCAGTGTGTCATATTTTCAGCTTGGTTTGTTTCTGTTTTTAGCAGGGTTATACACAAAACTATACTGTAGATGACTTTTCACCAGAATTTGACCTGAGGTGTGCCTCATGACTGGCAACAAGTGATTAGGTTTGGGGAGAGATAGGAAAGGAAATTTTAGTAAGATGGTACCTTTTTGGGGTGGACTGCATAACCTGTAACTGCAAGAAATTAAAACCCCAGACAATTACCGTAGGTTTTTCTGAACAAAGTTCATAATTACTTACACTGGCGAGGCTTATTGGCTGTGATGGTGTCTATGAGAGTTCTCTTTTATGTCAAAATTTGGGGATTATAGGTCTGGTTGCATTGTTGTTTAAAGTGTTAAGCTGTATTATACTGGGACCGAGGATCGTGAGCAGGTGGGTAAATTGCATGATTGTCTGTTACGGACTCTGAGATCTCAGAGACAATGTTACGGTGTCGAAATATCCTGGAAAGGGTCGACACAATGTTACGGCCTCTTGAGAGAGGTCCGCTTCAGGTTCGATATGAAATAATAAAAAAAAATATATATCAACACCAACAGTTGAAACTGGGGATACGAATATAGAAAGAAACACTAACACAACAAAGGTTTATTAAACAAGCTTACTAACGAAGGCAAATGCAGAATGTTATCTCCTATTTACATAAAAAGACAGAATCTTACACTGCATGAACTGGGGGAACAGTGAGGCAATTTGAATATTTGCTAGTCAATTTGGTAATTCAAAGTGATGGCTTCTCCAAAAGTAGAGCGGCAATTGCAGACGTCCTCTTGACTCCGTATTGCAGAAACTAGTCTACTTGAAAAGCAGGAACTCCCCAAAAACCTGTAGCAGGACCTTTTCTTCTCTGAAGTTTGCTCGACGTCGAGAAAACACGGCCGTCCACTCCTGAAAACGAGTAGACCAATATCCAACCAACTCTCGAACAACTCTTCTTTTGATTGATACTTCGTCAGTTCCTTCGTCTCTAGTCTCTCTCTGACGATCACTGCTGCTGATCTCTCACTGATAATCTGATCTGTGGCTCTTACTGAGGATATCTCTCTGTGACTAACTGGTGATCTCTCTCTTTTACGATCTCTTCCTTCTCTTACGATCACTGTTCTCCAAAGTTCGTTCGTCGTATTTATACGGCACTCTGGGGGCGGAGCCTACAGCGAGCGTCACAGACTCCAGGGATTTCTAGAACTTCTTAGATGAATCTAGACGAGGTATTGCATCAGAAATCACGGCGTTTCTCACGTCCAGACGAGTTCCACAACACTCCTTCCGATTCTAGAACCATCATGATAACAGGCATCTCCAACACGGTGCACTAACACCTCCTTGCTGCCGAACTTCTCGAAAATGCGTTCTCCTTTCCTTTAAATTTCTTTGCTATGAAGCAATTACCATCACATTGTCACATATAAGAAAGATTACGCAAGGAAAATATTCAAGTTGTAGCAGAGTGTGGTTAGTTGAAGATGGACGGATCCAACGGTGAACAGTGGGATATAAGACGGAGAAGGGATTGTCCAAGATTCAACAGGATACAGGCAAGTTTAAAAGATGGAGAGGACTAGTCATAGATTGGCTTATGGTGTGTGGAGACGTGAAATATCTGTGGATAGATAAGAATGAGTTCAAAATGAAAAGCCGTAAAAGTAACAGAAACAGAAGGAATAAATGTAAGGATAAAGAGGATTAAAAATTAATCCTATCTAAACTAGATGAAGTTTATCTAAAAGATACGCTAATGGAGAATAACTAAAATGAAAAACTATTTTAAAATATGAAGAGAGAATCTAGTGAAAAGACGAGAGACTTTCTAATTAGGAATGAAAAGACAGAATCAGAGTGTAACAGAGTGATGGGTGAAAGCATGCTTGAAGGAGAAGCTAAGGATTAGAGCAAGCATATCTGACAGAAAATAATAATAAAATAAGGAAAGTTGGAATATAAAACATTGTCATAGATAATGAAAAGAATTTTGAGGGAGGGAACAAACAGGGAGGGGAATAGTGGGGTTCAGAAAGCAATGCAAATTCCTGAAAAGAGAGAGAAAACCATAGATATCAGGGGAAATGGAACAGAGGTAGGGGTGGAAGAAATCCTATAAATACAGAAGAGAAAACAGAGACTGGACAAGAAGAAGAAAAGTTTATATAGCAGAAGTTACTAAAATAGAGGAAGAATCTTGGAAGACGATGCATTTTAGACAGTATGTAAATCGAGAGTTTGTGGGGAGTTGTGACTAGCATGCTTTGTCAGGGGTTTGGATCAGGAAGAGTTATGGAGAATGAATGATACAAAGAGTCTAATAAAGTATTTAATTTTGGTGAGTCATCATATAAGTCAAAAGGAGTAAGGAAATACCAGAGATATTGAAAACAAAAAGTTTTATTGGAAGAAAGAATTTTTGCAGGGTGATGTACCATGGTTAATAAGTAAGAAAACCTTGACCATAAATTAAAAAAAAATTTATAATAGAGTAGTATTAGGGGAAATGAAGGTAAAGTTAAGAGAAGACAAACAGGGTCTCTTAAGAATACCAATTTTGAGGCATTAGGTAGAAGAATAATTATTACTGGAGATTGGAAGGGAAAGAGTGTAAGGGAAATTAAAGCTGCAATGATGAAGTTACATCTACAGTTTGGTCATGGAAGTGAAAATAAAATATGTAGCCAACAGAAGCACAGTGGAGTGATGGTTTGAGAGAGAAAGAGGAGAAAATATGGTAGCTGACAGAAGCACAGTGGAGTGATGGTTTGAGAGAGAAAGAGGAGAAAATATGGTAGCTGACAGAAGCACAGTGGAGTGATGGTTTGAGAGGGAAAGAAAAGGAGAAAATATGGTAGCTGACAGAAGCACAGTGGAGTGATGGCTTGAGAGAGAAAGAAAAGGCGAAAATATGGTAGCTAACAGAAGCACAGTGAAGTGATGGCTTGAGAGAGAAAGAAAAGGAGGAAATAAAAAAAGTTACTAAGAGACTTGATTAGAAGTTGTGAGGTATGTAAAAGATACAAAAGAAACCCAGATAAACCAGTAGTAGGATTTTCTTGGAGTAAAACATTTAATGAAGTTGTAGCAATGTATGTGAGAGAGATAGAAAGTTCTTGGTAATGGTAGATATGGCAATGAGATATTGTCAGGCTTTTTGGATAAAAGGAACTTTTTGATGGGTGGTGTGCTATATTTTAAGCGCCTTTTAAAATATTTTGTCAGACAATGGGGGAGAATTTCAAAATGGAAATGGAAGGAGAATGGCAGAAAGATGCAATATTAAAGTATTGGCCACAGCATCTGAATCTCTTTGGAGCAATGGAATAGATGTATGAGAAAAGCCAGTAGGCATAATCAAAGAAATCCTAAGAAATATGATAGAGAGTGAGGAAGTAAGTGGATTGGTCCATAGCATTGAGATGGGTAGTGGGTACTAGGAACTGCTTAATAAATAATGGGGGTTTCTCTCCTAACCAATCAGTATTTGGAAAAACCCTTCTCTGCCTAATTTAATGGGAGAAGAGTTCAAGTCCTGCAAGCAGAGAGATAGGTATGGAAGAGTATAGTAAGGCCAAAGGAAGTGTTTATATAAAATGAGGCTTGTAAAAAAATAATCACTTTGTAAAATAAGAATCATTCTAAATTAAAATGTCAAGAGAACATAAATATAAAGAAGCATTATGGGAGATGAGGTATTCTGTATGAGAGATAATGAATGGAGAGGACCAGCCCAGGTATTGGGAATATCAGGTAAAATGGTAATGGTTAAACATGGGGATTCTCTAAGAGAAGTAGCTATAGTAGATTCACTTCACCAGTGCATCTCATGCCCACCGCCGTTCATTACGACACTGCTGATTGGCTGTTGATAAGCCAATCACAGGGCTGGAAACTGTCTTTCAAGAGAGTTCACTTAGGCAGGATGTATGTTCCACCTCTCCTCTTTCAAAAGTTATAACTTTCATTACGCCTCAGTTTTACCAGCAGAAAAGTAGCGTTTTCCAAATGCATCACTAAACATCAACAAGCCAATGATTTAAGAATTATGATGAAATAAGAATTATGAATAAAATCATAAATAATAAAAACGAATAATTGGAGGGATATAGGAGGACTGATTGTAGCAAAAGAAAAATCAATTGGATGAATAAATTTCCTCCATAAGGTATCAATATCTTAAGTAACAATATTTTTCATATAAAGATGGTGATACTGATAGTGACGTTAATGAAGTCTTAATATTCTTTTCCCCCCATAAGACTTCTTCTATAGAGGGATCGTGTTCATGATGATGATGCCATCGAGTGACCACGTGAGCAACACCTGACTACATGAAGATAAGAGAGAGAGATTAATATTCTTAATCTTTTGCTTGCTATTTTCATATTGATAACCCTGCCTATAATTATTTTGGTAGCATTGTCTTCCACATGACATTTACGCTACGTAACTGTATGAAACGCAAGATGATAAATGATGAATGCACTGCAATCTCATGTAAAGCCAGCCACTATTGTTCAGTTATGCCTGAACAGATATAACTGCACAGTCGGACTATGCAGGCAAATCTTCGCTACTAACAATACACTCCTTTGCCTAAGTCCTCCGTAGCAGTTATGGCGTCAACACACAATGCTCAAGCTGTAATTGGCTTGCTGACATCATAAAAAAAATATTCATTCCAGTGAAAGAGTGGTAGAAAAAATCTGATTAAATACTCCCATGTGAATTTGTTAAGAATTTCAATTTGACCTCACAGACTTTCAAAAGTTTATTAAATATTTTATGAATGAACGAAGTTCCATGGAAAGGTAATTAAGTTCATAATCGTTTCTTTTCATTTCAAAGTTCACATATGTAGGCCTAGTATTTTTTCTATTTCATTAAAAAGGGTTAACACTGATTTGTTTTCATTTTATGATTGACTTTATGGCATGTTACAATGAACAAAAGTCCATAGTTTACTACCCCTCTTCCTTTGTTTCATAGTGTTTTGATTAATCTATTTTCATTTAAAAACAAACTTGCGTGGGATGTAAGCAGTGAATTAACATATATAGTCCAACTTTGTTTTATTTGTTTTCATCAGAAAGTAGAATATTTTTTTGTTCTCATTTAAAAATGAATTATATACATAGTGCATAATCATGGAAGGATGCATAGACCTATTCTTATTTTACATTATTTTGTCATAATAAATATTTATTCTCACTGAAAACCTGACTTGCATATATGGTTTATAACCACAGATAAACTTAAATAGGCTTAATCTGTTACAATAGCCTTTGGATCTTACTTGCCAAAGCAAAGTCTCATTCATATAGAAGATTTCAATGAAAACTACAAGACATTCAGGAGTGATGCTGCTACTTTCAGCCTTCAATATAGTACGTACACAATTGTTTTTCCTGTGGAAAAATTATAAATATATTTTATTTGATATCCATATTAATTATTAAAAAGTAAATCCAAGATATCATCAATTTAGGTATAAACACTTTGCAATTCGGTGAAACCCAACTTAACATTCTTGATTGGTACATGTTATCTGTCTGCAGACAGACAGCCAACTGAGCCAAAAGAGTTGCCTCCACCACAATAACGTTGCAATGCACATGCGCAGCCATTTGGCCTGATGCTCATTGATTGAGATGAGCATTTTACTCAGCCGCCTGTGCAGACTGGTAAAACTGTCCAGGTTGTCAACACTTAACGTTCAGTTATAACTGCACAGGCATAACTGAACTTTAGTGGCGGGGTTTAGGAATGAAAGAATATATTTCATATTGAGAAATTTGTCTTATTTCACTATAAATATTTTAGCATTAAGTTTACTGAACTACATAATTCTTATATCATTATATGTAATCCTTAAGTCATTGGCTTGACAATATTTGGTGATGAAATTGGAAAACGCTCCATTTCTGCAGGTGAAACTGAAGTGCAATGAAAGTTATAATGTTTGAAAGATGTTGGAATATAGATGTTGCCTATGTGAACTCTTGAGAGAGACTGAGAAGTTCCAGCCCTGTGATTGGCTTATCAACAGCCAATCAGGAGTGTCGTAAGGAACGGCGTTGGGCATGAGATGCACGGGTGAAGTGAATCTACTATAGAATATGTGTTAGTAGGATTCAAAGACTTATTACCAGAAACAGAAAAAATACCTAAAATAGATAAAATACCTATTGTGAAAGATAAATCCGGTGCCCCAAAGGAAGGGAATGTAAATATTCAGGAAGGAAAGTGAGATAATAAGGGGCTGGAGAAGGAATGCAGACAAAGAAGAGGCTAATAGAGAGATGTGGTAGAAGAAACAGTGGAAGGGGAAATTGAATTAATAGAAGATACCCAAATTCAAAAAAGGAAATAGAGGAATAGACTATACAGTGGGCCCTACATATTCCTGTTCTCCGTATTTGCAGATTTCTCTCTGAAACAAATCCCCCCCTTATTCGCTGGAAATTTGCCTATTCACAGTATTTTTCTATGAGAAATATCCGCAAATTCCTGGCTTTTTTTCATCAATTTCATCATAAAATGCACTTTTTTGTTATAAATATATTTTTAAAAACCAGGTAAAAATAATTTTAGTGGGTTTTTCTCAAGTTGTAACTAACAGAATAGTCCATTTTAAGTATTTTTATAGAGGTTCTATAATAATAATAATAATAATGTTCTAAAGGGTCCACAATAATAAAGTGTAAAAAGTCTGTGTATAATTTTGAAGACTTTACAGAAAGCTTTCGAACCCTTCCCTGGGTTCATCTTCAGTCCAAATGAACAATAAGTTACAACAAGTTCATTTGGACTGAAGATGAACCCAGGGAAGGGTTCGAAAGCTTTCTGTAAAGTCTTCAAAATTATACACGGACTTTTTACACTTTGTATTTTTGTGGACCCTTTAGAACATTATATATACTCTTGTGATAGAGAGTTTTTCCCTAATAATAATAATATCCTTTATTTCAGCTCAGGGCCATATACATGGAATAAACAAAATACAGACAGTAACATACACAATCTAGATACATGAGACAACATAAAAAAAATGAATAATCAGCAAATTACCCTTACAACACTGTTATTACCAGTAATCATAATACTGGTAATAACAGTAATAATATTGGTGAGAAAAAAATGCATTGAGAGTTATAACAGTTAGTGCACAGATAATATAAATTAAATTTCAACTAGAGACCTTAGGTGGTTACAGTAGTCAGGTCCAGAGGGCTGAATACGAAAATTGAATGTAAAAATAATTTTAACTTGATAGTAATCACAGTAATAATGAAAAATTAAAATATCAGCAATAAGTATAATAATGACAAAATCTGCAGATGACATCTTGCCAATACAGGGATTAAGTCCTTTAGGGGACAAAGGCCTCATTTTCCCATCTTTCCCACAATTTAGATCTTGCTTCACTCCTTAGGATGCTTTGTATGAGCGAGTTGCTACTGTTTTTCACTCGGGTTACCAGACATTGTTCGCCTAACAATGATTTTTAAATTGTCCAGGTGGTTTTCTATGAACATCTGTGTGGCGGAGTGGTAGCGAGGAGTGTTTGCGAAGCGTCTCAGAATGTCATTGTGCACAACAGTGATGCGTCTCATGGTCTCTCGGGTATAGTTCATCCAGAGGGAACACCCATAGATACTGTAGCTGTACAAGCAGAAGAGCAGCAGTTTCATGTCTCGGTGACAGAAGGCAAACCTCCTTGCAATCATGTTGCCAGTTGCACATAGTTTACGACACCTGTGTTTAATGTGTGCCATATCTTTTAGGTCGTCGGTGATAATGTGACCCAAATACGGAAATTCATGCACAAATTCCAGCCGATGGTTTCCAAGGAAAATTTGTAGTTCTGCAATATGCTTATGTGATCTTGGGAGCACCGACATGATGGGGAAATCAGAACCATATCGTCGGCGTAACAGAGGTTGTTTATAGTTGTTTCATTGACAGTCCATCCGATTGGGAGTGAGTTCAGTTTGACTTTCAAGGCATCTGTGTATGTATTAAACAGGTAAGGAGAGAGAATGTCCCCTTGCCGAAGCCCGTTTAGGGAGCCGAAGGTGTACGATAATACGTTACCCCATTTGACACAAAATTGCTGTGTGGAGAACCAGCAATATAAAATGCCAATTAGATACAGGGGTGTGCCCCTTTTATGCAGCTTCAGGTAGTTTACTCTGTCAAATGCTTTTCTCACATCTACAAAACAAAGGAAAACAGGAGAGGCTGATGATAGTTAGTAGTTCAGCAATTCTTTCAGTATGTAGATGCAGGTGTCGGTTGAGTGGTTTGCTTTAAACCCGAACTGGTTGTCAGTGGTTTGTAGAAAGGGGAGAAGTCTCACTAGAAGAACCGACTCAAGTATCTTCGATGCAATCGTTGTGATTCCAATCGGCCGGTAGTTGCCAGGGTCAGCTGCATCCTTTAGCTTGTTTTTGATTAATGGTATCAAGTGAACTAAGAGTAGGGAGTCTGGAAGAAACTGGTGAGTTATGCACGCATTGAATAGGGCAGCTAGCAAAATGTAAATTATTGGATGGCCGAATTTGAAAGCCTCTGCGGGAAGACCATCACAACCAGGCGATTTATTAGGTAGGCTGTTTATGGCATCGCTGATGTTACCTGGCGTAATACGGTCTGCAAAATGAAATTGAATGTTGTCAGTAAGGAGGTTATCTACATCCCTTCTTGAATCTTGATCATTTATGCAATTCAGGATATTGCTGAAGTGATTGCCCCACATACTTGCGATAGCTTCGTCTCCGACTGCTTCCCCTACTCTCTGTGATAGTTTCATACTCTTGGGATTTAAGGACTGGATATCTTTCCAAAGACGATAATCACCAGATTCTAAGTTTCTAGACATTGCATCGGCTCTTAGTTGTTTTTCATTTAACCTGCAGTACTTAAGAGCAAGTTTGAACTGCACTCTCACCTGTCTCATTAGTAATGCAGTGTGCCCTTCCCTCGGGCTACCATTTTGCCTCCACAGTAAAAACATTTCTCATGAGTATGTATACAGATCTTTAAGCAAGTCATTCCATCCAGGTATATTATGAGAATTACCTTGACGAAGTCTATAGGCAGTCCTGCCCGAAGCAAGCATAGCGGAGATTATGTTCGAATAGATTCATTCAGATCCCTCCTGTGGTGGTCATTTCTACAATATGTGTTAGTACAAAGTAAGGCGTCTGCCGGTTGAACTATTGACCGCAACCTGGTTTCCGTGGTCGCCCTAAAGTATCTGGTTTTATGATAATTTTTAAAATCCCAGTTTACCGCTGGTGGGCAATCAGTTAGGGGGTTGACATTAGGGAGGGATGGGGTACTGAATGACACCTGTAATGGGATGTGATCGTAGCCCGTTGCGAGATCATAGCGAATATTGCAGGTCATAATAAAATCATGAAGTTGTGGAGACGTGATACAGTGATCCAGCCAGGAGGTTGTGATAGCGTCTGCTCTATTATGTACATATGAATAGGAGGAGGGAGGGAGGAGCATTACATTGCTAATATGGAGAGCATGATTTTGACAGAAGCAAGTAAGTTCATTATAAAATTGTTTTGTGGGGTGAGAATTAAGGTCCCCGATTAAACAAATATGACAGCCGGAGAATCATGAATAATATTGTGTAACTCCCCTAGGATCATGCAGTAATGATCAAAATTATTGTTATTTTCTCATGGCATATAAACTTGAAGCCCCAGCAATCTGTCACTCCTGTAGGTCATCACCTTTATCATATTGTCTAACGATTTGTGCCACAGGAAAGAAAGGCCCCTTTTCGGGCGACCGGCTATGATTTGATCTGTAACTTGCATCGATGAAGTCGAGAAGGCTCTGAAGTCTTCGTGAATTGAATCGCAGATGGCAAGGTCATGTGGCCAGAGGAGCGTTTCTTGCAATGCAATGATGCCTTTGAAGTTTGTGCAGAACATGTTTAGGAGAGGAATGTTCCGCTTGAGGCCAAAAATATCCCAAGAGATTATGTTTAACGTATCCATGGCTACTCAGGAAGATGGGAGATGAATGCGCTGATCATTTGGGTGGATGAGGGGTTAGCCAGGGGGAGTGGCCAGTCACTCGCCGTGGGGGGTTTGCCGGCACTTGCGGTGGAAATGACTCTGGTTGGAGTGTCAGTAAGTTCCCCTGGGGGTGGTTGGTCCCGGATTAGGTTATATCTTGAAACTAATATATTTGGACCAAAATTCTCGCCTTTAAGAACATCGAGGTGTTGAAATAGGCAATTAATCCTGTAAGCCACTTTATGTTTACTTCTGCATGGGAGTTCATGAGAGATGAGTGGGTCAGAGCCAGTGAGAAACTTGACGCTCTCCACTATGGCATCTAGCGTCAACGATGAGGGCAGATTGTGAATTACTACGTGACATCTCTTCTCAGGTGTTGGGTGAGGTGAAACATGAATGTTGGGCTCCGGTCCAGTGGCCAAACGAGAGGTTCTTCTCTTCTTTCTGCTTGTTTGTATCTGCCAGCCGCCAGACCACTCATGATCACTCTCATCTGCATCTACAATGGGGGTTGGGGGGGGAGAGATAGGGTGGGGAGGATTACGAGGGCTGGTAATCATCACCGGAGATCTATCTTCCACCAGAGGCACTGGGGAGGGAGAAGAGGTTGGGAAACCAACAGTCCCCTCAGAATGGTCTATAGGTGATGGGGGCACTTCCGTGTTGCTGGGAGGCGAGGAAAAACTGGATGCCGCATTAATAGGAGTCTGATGGCTATCTGTGCGATTGTCTATCGATCCCTGCACTCCTTTGATCGCATCCCAGATCCGTGTGAGATTATTTGTTTCCACCGTTTTAAGACTGTCTAGGGACTCCTGTAGTCCTTTGATCACATCCCAGATTCTTGATAATTTATCCTTTGTCTCCTCGATTTTTTCTGAGTTTTTTCCAATTACTTCTGAGAGAGATTTTGCTGTTTGGAAGGCATTTTCTGCCGTGTGGTACACCACAGGTAGGCTTAGGTCAGCAGACCCTTTTGGAGGCAGATTGTAAGGGTCATCGGCATTGATTTCCACCGAGCAGGTCCTTAGCCACTTAATGATATATGATATTTTCTTGTGAGAGGACAAGTTCTTCGCGGATCACTCCTTGAGAATGCTCTCTGGTATCAGATCTTTGCATTTCGTATATGCAACCTTGATTTCCTCATCGGAGAAGGCATCACTGACAGATTGTATAGCGGACTCGACGTCGGAACGGTTCAATTGGTATTCTATAAAGTAAAGACAATTGTTCGCGAGTACGGAACTTGTGTGTGGGACACAGGCACCGGTAGGTGCCAGGGTCACTTGCGCAACGGTTGGAGGTTGGTCGGATGACATTTTTGTGGTAAGGGAAGGGTCAGGCACTAACACATACACTGCATTCTTTTACCCATTTCCCAGGACCAATAGGCCTTGAGTAGCTGTGATTTGTAACATTTCTAAGGCACTGATTAGAGCAGAAAGAATATTAGTATATCTGCAATTGCACAACACTCTCCGGCTTACACGCCAGGTATTACGTGGAGACACTATTAACACATTGCTTACTATAAGAGGTATAATCACCAAGGGCAAAAAGCCCTTCTTTTCTGTGAAGAAACACGAGAGAGACCTCCAACACATCCGCCCCCACACGCATCGAGATTCTAACGATTTAGGGGGAGGGTACACATCCCTCACAAATACGGAGGACCACACTATTAAGTGTTGCAGGAAAAAGATCAAGCAAAACTCAGTCAGGTGACAAGGTATGGGTTACCTTAAAAGAGATTATAGACATGTAAAAAAAGTGAATACTATGCAGAAGAGGTTCTGCTAGGATTTGTTAATAGAAGCATAATGGAAGCTAAAGAAAAATAACTGTAAAGTTGAAGAGAAAACAAGGTATATGAGGAGGTGAATGACAGACAGAAAGCTAGATCTACAAGATGGGTACTAAATGGAAAGGTAAAAGAGGGGAAAGGATATGTAAAGCAAGATTGATAGCCAGGAGTTTTGAAGAAATGGCTGAATGGGAAAAAGATGCTCCTACATGCAATGCTGATATGTTAAAATTTCGTTTGACAATAATAAAATTGAAAGATTAGAAGTGTTAATATTAGATGTAAAAAAATGACAAATTTTCTAAGACAATTTGTATATTTCATAGCTACAAACCTGAAGTCTTAGCTATAGGATAATTTCTAGTGCCTAGCTGGATCCGGTTAAAATGCAGATGAAAGCAAGGAATCTTGTGAGATCTGGCAATGCGTGCCTATGTCGGGTGAAGAATGGTCAAGGACCACCCACCTACGCCACCATGTTAGCCTTTCCCAACTCGGGATGTCTTAGCAGACAGGAGGGTGGCTAGAGGTATAATGTTAAGACCTCAGGTTTGTAACTATGAAAAATACAAATTGTCCTACAAAATTTGTCATTTGTTCATATGCAAACAAACCTTCGGTCTTAACAATAGGATACTCATACTTGGAGGTAGGTACAAGACATCCTAAACTGGCTGGGGGCCTACCCACCAGTCCAGCTCCAGAAGAAATAACTTCCGAAGAGGGACTGAAGCCCATGAGAAGCTAGATAAATTGATATCTAACCACTCAGACCCTGAGTGACGTACAACGACATATGGGAGAATCATTGTATAGGAAAACAAAGAGAAACTTTGACTGTCCAATAACAAACCAATACACCAGGGTTTGTTATCACTCCAAATTCCTCCTTGCCAAGGAATGGAGCATGTGCTACTGAATAGAGGGTTTGATATTTGTATACCAAGCAACCACACTATCAGTATGACTACCTTACTCACTGTATGATTCAGACCAGTCCAGCGAATGACGTGTCTATTCCTTAACCTGCCCGAAGGAAGAAGGAAAGGTACAAGAGAAAGAAGGAGACCAGCCAAATCACTCATTCTCTCATCCACACAATCATCTTAGGTAAGATACAAAGGTGCCCTGTTAAGGGCAACTATGAGTTACACAACCTGTTGGGCAGCCACCACAGGACCCAGGGAAAACGTGTCCGTAGATCTGTGGGCAACATCCCTAAGATAGAAAGAGGTGAACGTGGACTGGCGTAACCAAGTACCAGCGCTCAGCATTCTATGCACAGCCAAGTTCTTTTTGAAAACCAGAGGGGGACCAATACCCCTAATGTCATGCACACAAGCCTGCACAGACGTGGTGGCGGAATCATCAAAGAGTCAAGTATGCCTGTCTGATGGCTTCCCGTATCCAAAAAGAGATAGTATTCTTTGACACCTCTTTCTTTGTACGGCCTTTGCTAACAAAAAGTCTGCGGCAGCCTGGTCTAAGGTGCCATGCCCTTTACGATAGCATTGCAGGGCCTGGAGGGGACACAACAAAAGCTCTTGAGCATCACCACCCACAGTCATTCAGTGATGGAATGGAAAATGAAGTGAACCTATTATCGTGCACAGAGGGATTTTGGGTCTTGGCCATGAATTCCGGGACAAATTCGAAGGACACCGACCCCAACCCCTGGTGTGCTTCACATCATAGCTCAGACCATGGAGCTCTCCTATCCTCTTTGAAGATGCCAAGGCCAGGAGGAAAACTGTCTTGAGCGTTAAGCTCCTGTCAGATGAGTGACACAAAGGCTCATATGGACCCTTAGTGAAGCTCTTGAGAACCAAGGAAACATCCCACGTCAGAGGCTTGAGCTCCCTAGAACTCAACTGCTCAAACCCCTTAACTAGCAAGGAAAGTTCCAGGATGAGATGTCGATACCTCGAAGGCGTAACGCACACTCAGGGCTGCCCTGTAACCACTAATGGCAGAAACGGACAAACATTTCTCATCTCTGAGGAAGGTTAAAAAGTCTGCTATTTGCTGAATAGAGGTTGGATGTGGAGAAAAAACCCTGTTTATGACACCAATCACAGTAGATCACCCATAGCCTTGGTAAACCACAAATGTTGACCCTCTGAGACTACTGGACATATGCCCTACTGTTTTCTGAGAAAAGCCTCTCTCTCAGAGGAGATACTAGATAGCCTCCAACCATGAAGAGACGGTTTCTACTGATTGCTGGTACCTTTCCGCATGCGGCTGAGACAGCAGAGGCCAGCAAGGGGTAATTTCCCTCAGAACCTCCGACAATGATTACAGCAGATCTGGAAACCATTCCGTCTGAGGCCACACAGGGGCTGCCAAAGTCATCCTGAGACCCTACAAACTCATCAGTCTGTTCAAAACCTGATGGATCAAACAAAACAGAGGGAAGACATACACCTCCAGGTTGTCCCAGGGATGTTGTAACGCATTCTCCGCTAACGCCAAAGGATCTGGAACCACTGAACAGAATATCTCCAGTTTCATGTTGAATCGCAAAGAGATCCAGCATGGGTCTCCCCCAAACCAGGAAGAGCTTGTTTGCTACTACTTAAAGGGACCACTCTGTGCCTAGGATCTGATCCCAATGACTGAGTTTGTCTGCGACCACATTCCGTTTGCCTGGGATATGCCTGGCTGAGAGCTATACTGAATATCAGACCACCCACTGGTGAACCTCGATGGCCAAGGCATGAAGTTGGCATGAAACCAGACCTCCCTGCTTGTTCACATAGGCGACCACCGTGATGTTGTCCGACATGAGAATGACAGAATGACTCTCAACTTTCTCCCAAAACTCCTTCAGACCCAGGAAGGCTGCCTGCAACTGCCAGACGCTGATATGCTGCTGTTTGTTCTCCAAACTCAAAACGCCTGAGGCAATGAGGCCGCCTAAATGAGCCCCCAACCTGCGAGAGAGGCATCTGAAAACAGAGGGAAGTCCAGTGGTAGAGAACGCAGAAGGATACCCTTCAAAAGATTTCAGTCGTCCAACCACCAACAAAGGTCTTCTTTTACTTCCAGAGACAGAGGAACCTCTAACAGTGTGAGTCCCCACTGGAGACCAGAATTCCCCCAGTCTCCACCGAGAGACCAAAGATGAAGACACCCATAAGGAACCAGCTTCTCTAGGGGAGACAAAACTCCTAGAAGAACCTGCCACTGATGAGCTGACTGATGTGGTTCCAAGAGGAAGTCACGTGCCACCACTCGCAACTTCTCTAATCTCTGATCCGACGGGAAAACTCTTGCAACCGCCATATCAATGACCATGCCCAGGTAGAGAATACTTGACTGGGTACAAGGTTTGACTCTTTGTGGTTAACCACAATGACCATTTCCAGACAAAACTGAAGCAGATGATCTCTGTCTTGCAGCAGCTTTTCCCTGGAACCTGCCAAGACCAACCAATCGTCGAGGTACCTCAGCAAATGGATCCCCTGAGCATGGGCCACAGCTTGATACAAGAGAGAAGACCCTTGTATACACAAGAGGGGCTGTGGTCAATCTGAAGCACAGGACTTTGAACTCGAAGACCTTGTCCCCGAGAGAGAAGCGAAGGAACTCCCTGAACACTGAATGACTAGGGATCCGGAAGTATGCGTCCCTCAAGTCATCGACAGCATGAAGTCGCCTTCCCTCACAGCTGCCAACCCTGAACGCCGGTCTCCATCTTGAACCGTGTCTCATTATGAAGTGATTCAAGGTGGATAAATCAATCACAGGTCTCCAACCTCCCGACACCTTGGGCAACAAAAAGATGAGACTGTAAAACCCTGGAGACGAACACACCACTTCCTCTATCGCATCCTTGTCCAGAATCATCTGCATTTCTCCTGAAGAGCCAAGAACTTCAGAGAATCTGGAGGATATTCCCTTTGAGCTGCAACTTGTTTGATAGGGTAGGAGGGAAGCCAAATGGCAGTAGGTACTGTACCGGAAGGACATCTACCACCCACTTCATGCCCCACAACTCAGCCACTTGGCCCAATGGCCCGCCAAGCAAACCCCCACCCGTGGCACAGGAGAGGCAGAGGCGTCAACCTACCAACGACCCCCTTTCCCCTCCAGGCGACGATCTTCATGACTACTGCTGGGCAGGGGAAGGAGGAGGAGCTGGACGCCTCAGAGGACGAGACTCCGACTTAGACACAGTTTGGTGCACCAAGTTCTTGGTGTCGGCCCAGAGCCAGTCTATCGCATCCTCCAACGCGGTCCGAAGGAACAAAAATTGAGACTCCAACAGATCCCCATTTCTCGACACCAGTAAGGTTTCAGGGTCAACTGATCTTTCCATCCAGGATAAAGCCGCTTCTCTTCTAATCAGGAGGTTAGCCTAAAATTAACATTGAGGTAAGCCATATACAAAAGTCTTGCCTCCGGACTGCAACAAACTGGCAAGAGAGGATGCAGTCACCAACCCTTCTCGGGACCTGTTGGAAGCTATCTTGGCAATGACCATAGACCAGAACCAAGAAACTGTCTGCAACATGGAGGCTACCATAGATTCCAACGCTGAGGCGTCTTGTGGAGACAACGAAGGAGCCACCGACTTCACCTGCTCCAAAGTCCATCCCAGCTTCAGACAAATGATGTCCGGGTTAAGACGACGCGACATAAAAAAAGGCAGAGTTCATAGCATAGTAGTACTTCTTATACCTCGTGAGAGTCGGGGGTAGCAGCTTGGGAGAGCCTTAGCGTGAAGCGAACTGTCCCTATATGAAATAGAGGCGTTAACCATATGCAAAACCGATGGACGTGCCCCAACGAGGGAAGTTGAAACGAAGGCTTGGGATCCGCATAGCTCCCCAGTAAGGCTTCCAAGCAGAAAGGAGTGCAAGACGACCAAGCCTGAGTCCTACTCTCCAAATTGTTTAAACCACGAAAGAGATCAACGACTTCTGAAAAAGGAAGCCAAAACTCTTGCGTGTCCCTCCTCTTGCTTTGGCAACGGAGACCGACGACGAGAAGGATGTGCAGTCCATCTAAAATCCCTTCCCTGTTCAAAATAACAGAAGAACTAGCAGCCAAACACGCCCAAAACACCAAGTAACCTGTGCGGGCTGGACCCAAGCGCTGACTCCTGGACAAACCAACCACAACACCAAGAACATCACTATGCTCCACCAACAGATGACTCCTTAACATGGCCGTGAATGGGCACAGGTGTGACAGACAATGAGCGTGAGCTGGGGGAGGAATCTCAAACACTTGAGAGCGAATGAGAATCCCTCGGAGTCAAACTCCTGGAAGAACCAGGGAGAGGGGCAGGCAAAGACTCCTGCCGTACCAACTCCGCGCTCACAACCTTCGACCTCTTGACAGGCGCCTTGACATCCTTACAGCGACGGATAGGCCCTGGAGAAAAAGAAGTGGGAGCGTCTGCAATATGTGCATGGACGGGGGAGGTTGCATCATGCTCGTGACTCGATCCAGAGAGCGAAGCAGCCACTGCAGATTGCACATGAGAAGATACAATAACACTCTCAGGAACATGGGCGTATTACTCCTCACTCGCAGGCGAAGAAAGGGCACAGTCCTTAGCCTTCCAATGCTTGATACGCCGACGCAGCGGAGATGGGGGAGAAGGAGAGGAAGACAGCACTGGCTTCTACACAACCTCTTAGCGGGAGGCGGGGGCCAATGCAACACCCTTGCTTCCAGTCCTTTCAGCCAACATGACAGCCAACTCAACTTCTAAAACAAAGTTCAATCTCTGAAGAACCGCCTGGCATAAAGCCACCGACGGATCAGCAGAGAAGGTTCCAATGACATGGAAGGGAGATGCAGCGAACTGGATGGCAGATATGCCGTCAGGGGAGCGAACGATGACTACATAGATGAGCGAGGCAGTGCAGTGGAGGCGACCGAGAGTGACATCATCGAGGGAAGTGATGTCATAAGCGGCGATGACCTCACAGCTTCCCCTCGATCTTATGGGAAGCAGACACCATTGGCGGAGAGATACAAAATGGCTGACCCCGTGACGTCACTAGCTGGGCTGATGCCACAGCTTTCCTCTGACTCGTAGAAGCGGCAACTGTCACTGGCGGAGCAATACAATATGGCTGACCTCGGCTACCCACGAAGACGAGGGCAGGAGGAGGGGGAGGGCCCGGACAGCATGAGGAGGGGGGTTGGCAAACATCTAAGAAATGAGACAGCAAACCCTCCAAGGACGGAGAACCCTGTAGCCCCATGGTCTCAGTAAAAATAAAGAAGACAATGATGAAAAAACCTCCCCCCTCTCGGAAATCAAAATAACTCCCGAAGAAGGAGGGGCAACATACAAAAATCAGCGCGAGGGCCTCCCGAAACTTCCAACGGTGAATCGATGGAAGTAAAGGAGGGACAAGGCACCACACTACTATGGGGTGTGATCGTATCAGGAGACGAAGCATCGGGAAGAAGGAAGAAATCCTACGATGCGCCCTCCTGCTATAAAACAACTTCCACTCCTCTTACGCCAAGCACAGCATCCGTACAAGGCTTTGTTAATGTATAAACAGAGTGACACTTACTGCAAGTGATGTGGGGGGGTTGCAGCTGTAGCCAAAAACCTAGAACACTGAGAATCTGGAGTTCCGGGGCACACAAGATGACGAGGCTGAGGAGCAGAAGCAGCCATAATAACAGCACACATACACCAAAGCGGGAAATGAACTGGGCAAAGGCCAAGAGAGGTCAATATTGGTCCTTAACCATTCTTCACCCGAGATACGCACACGTTGCTAGATCTCACAAGATTTCTTGCTTTCATCTTCATTTTAACCAGATTCAGCTAAGCGCTAGAAATTATCCTATTGTTAAGACCTAAGGTTTGTTCGCATATGAACAACTGCATATTTAAAAGGTGATGAAATACAAAGAGAAGTACATATATTTAAAACCACCTAGTTAAGAGTGGAAAATTGAATAAAACAGTTGATGGGCTCAAGGATGCAGCAAAACCTTGGTATTGTAAGGTGGTAAAAGTAGAGGAAGAGCTTATAGGTGCAAGAAGTAGACTAGAACCTAATATATTCTTTTTGAGAAAAGATAACATTAATAGTATTTTGTGTAGGCGTGTAGATTATTTTTGCTAAGGAAACCATTGGGAAATTGAAAGTGAAATTGCTCAAGGATTTTTAAAAAGGAAACCATTAGGAAATTGGAAGTGAAATTGCAAGTAGGAGAACAAGAAAGTAAATGTATAAGTACAGTCAAACCTCAGTTTTCTTACATTTCGGTTTTCATACTTTTTTCTACTTTAGTTTCTCTGTTATTGTGCATTTCCTGTTTTCGTACACTCGAAAATGCTCCATCTGGGCCCCAAACATAGCAGCCCATCTTCTTTCGTAACCCATTCTGCTTTTGTGTTCGTTGTTTTTGTGCTTTTTTTATTAAAGTTCAACTGCTAATGAGCCATCATGGGGCCAAAGAAAGTTCAAAGTGCTATACTAGCCCTTCTGTAAAAAAGGCAGAAACTATAGAATTTAATTAATAACTCTTAGCAAAGTGTTGGAGGAAGTTGTGCATACATAATGTGCCTACTTAAGGGATCAAGGACATGTTTGCATAGTGGAATGATGTAAAAAAATGTGTGGAGGATTTTCATCCCAACAAACATGTTGTAATCCGTATCTCCAACATATTTAATGACAACGCCGTGTTTAATTTTAGGCAAATTTTAAAGAAGTGCCAGAAACAAATATCTCTGGACATTTTGTTGTGCAACAGGGATCCAGTAACTCAAGTTGGTCCTAGTGCCAGTAAAAACAGAGGGGAAGTAACCTCAGATAGTAGCTGTAAAAAACAGAGGAGTAACCCCAGATAGGTCCTTGATACCTGAAGTCTTTCTGGAAGGAGATTCCCCTTCCAAACAATAACCTCTCCCCTCTTCTCCATCTTCCATACGCAAACAAGTGTTTTCCATAAAGGTAATATTCACTTATTCATTTCATTAGTCATTTATATTTATTTCTCATTATTTTCAGTATGTAAAACTGTTTATTCCCTATAATGTAGTTTTTAAAAATATTTTTGGGGGTCTGGAACACTTTGTGTGGACAGTAGTCCATTTGGGAATTATTGTTTCAGATTTCGTTGGAGGTTTCGGAAAGAATTATGTATGAAAACCGAGGTTCCTATGTATACAGAGGTAATATTAGAGTACATATAAGGAAAATAGAATTTGTCTTAATCAGTGGCAGTATATAAATTCTATAAAAGAACCAGAAGCTATAAGATTCACAAGTAATAGTGTGTTAGGACAAAAGGAGTTAACAGAGTATAGATCAGTGGTAGGACAGTTGAATTGGGTATCGTTACATACCATGCCAGAAATATCATATGATGGTAGCGAATTAAGAAAGCTTTTAAAGAAGGAACAACTCAAGACATGAGAAAGTTTATTAAAATAATGAGAAAAATGAAGAACATAGCGGGAGAAGTTATAATAAGAGAGTTGGAAGAAGAAAAGATTAATGGGAAAACGCAGATGCTTTATTTGGGAATGTAGAAGACGGCAATCGGTTATGATATATCATCCTTGACAGATGGTAAGAGAGTTACCATATGGTGAAAATCCAGAAAATCACAGATAATAGCAAAATCCACCATTGAAACAGAAGTTCCGAGTGTGGGGAAGGTTATAGAAGGATTGATATATTTCAAACATTTGTGGAAGAGATAGGAGGAGGGAGAAATTTAGAAGCATTGGTTAATACTGATAGTAAAACACTAATGACTGGAATGAAATAGAGTACTGGGTTAAGTATTTAGATAAAAAAAGAGATATTGCAGCAATATTAGAAACAATAGAATCTAGAGAAATAAAGGAGGTGAGATGGATGAAAGGAAAAGATTATAGATGAAGCATTAACTAAGGCAGCAGTTCAGGAAAGAATTAAGAATTATGTAGAGGGTAAAAAATTGGAGAATAAAGGAGATTAGAGTGGGTTAGGATAGGAAGAGGTTGGAGGGGATGGAGAAGGTGACAAGTGTGATTTTATGTCAGTATTGTTTGTTTTCTGCATTGGTGAAGTGTGGGCATTGTTAAATGTATGGGAAACTTTTTTTATTTTATTTTATAGGATGCTTGGGAATTTGTGTGTTGTGACATCACAGACCACAAGATGGCAGTGGCATGGGGGGTAGAATTTAAACAAAGACTAGGGAAGGAATGGGTAAGGCTTATTGGTTGTGATGGTGTTTATGAGAGCTTTTTTATGTTGGAATTTGTGGGTTGTAAGTTTGGTTGTATTGTTTAATGAAATTTGTGGGTTGTAAGTTTGGTTGAATTGTTATTTATAGTCTTAAGTGGGATTATACTGGGACTGAGAAACCTGAAAAGGGGAGTAAGTTGTATGATTGTTGCATAAAGGAAAGATTAGGCTAGGAAAATATTCAATCCCTCCAACTCTTCAGTTACATGAATGAAGAAAACAGAATACACAAAACAAACACCAAAGAGATTGTTGGGTTTGCAAAATATGAAAAGGCAACAAAAATCTTATACAAGCTAAAAAGTCAATATGCCTACATTAGAACGAGCGAATATATTATTACACACACACACACTTGGTTAATGGCGAATGGGTTTTGTGGTCCTTGTCTAGGGCCATAAAATTGGCGATTTATGGCACTATAATGGGCCAAGTTTTGTTAATTGGTGCCATAAGGTGCCGATAATAAAGTTATGGTGCCATACCATACCTAACAGAAGTGCCATTAACTGGTTATCAGCGCCACAAGCCCCATAAATTGCTGAATTTCAGTTAATGGTGTTTTTCACTTAACAGCACCCTGCCAAGAACAAAACCCTTGCTGATAACCAGGTACTGTCTGTATCAATATACACAAAGTCATATTCAACACAGAAGATAATTGAATTGCAGGTCAGAGAAAGAAACATACGTTTAAATGAGAGTGGAACCAAAAGAAAACTACTTAGAAATAATTACGTACCGGCTTAGTAGGCAGTGCCTCCGTCTCTACCATCAGTAGCTATTACCATAACCACCTTGCAAAATTTTAACAGCCAGATTTCCAGCTTGCTGAAAGTTGATCCCTTATGTAAAGACTGAGGGTTTGTATTTGAGTAGGAACAAAGACCAATTGTGCCACAGGTGCAAGTCTGCTAGGGTTATATAATATATGATTCCCAAGTTTAGTCCCCAAAGTAAATTTTCTTGTTTTACCCTATTTACCAGATGAATAATGATAAATTTTATACAAAACTTTTATTAACTTGTTAGTAGGATAATGGGGAACCTAACCTATTTGCAAATTAAATAATTTCTTCACCTGGAATACTTGCAGATACTGTATATAATTTTTATCTATAACCTCCATAATAGATTTTCTCTAGAAATTTTTTCTTTTGTTCCAGGTGAACACTGCAATGTTTCAATCACCTTACTTCAGCGTATGGTACTATCAATAGGAGAAGCATTTACCATTCGTGAAAATAACATCACTGTGGCAACTGGTGTTGTTACATCTTTGTTAAATAGTGTGTCGGTTATAAATAAGAAATTAGACAAATTGAAGTTTTCCTGAATCAAATTATATTGTATTACACAAAGTATCTAATTGTATATTATATGAAAATAAAACAAGGTTCACCTACAGGTTTATTGTTTATGAGTAACATTTTGAGGCGACCGATACACAGCATGTCTTGAGTATAAGCAATGGTTGTCTGTGGGGTGAAGCTACAAAGCAACGGATGGTGTGGGAACAGTCAACTGCTGACATCCCACAGGGGACACTTTGACTAGTCATTATTCACAGCTGCTCCAAAGAATATGCAGCAGCAGTCAATAGAAAGGTACACTAACCCTAACTGCCTTACACAGTTCTTTACTATGTCATCCAGCCTTGGCATTGTAGTAATAGCAGAAACAGCAGCAATAAATGGTCTAAACATATTTTCCTTGACTCAACTCCATCTGCAGTAGTTATTTCTTTGTAGTTCACTGAAATTTTGTTTTCCGATATCTTTCTCCAAAACTTATTGCTGCTATAATAACAACTTTTTTAGGACCTACTGTAATCTCATTCCACTTTTCCAAGAGTTAAAGCCCTATACTTAAACTGCAAATTGTTTTTATACAACCTGCATAACTTAAGCCTCAAGAGACTTTAGTTGTAAAGCACCAATAAGCCTCTGAGGGATAAGAGAGACTGTAATATAGTGTTGTTACAGTAGATATAGAATAAATGTGTAACCTTCCTTGTCTTATGTCATTATTGGTGAGGGAATGATGACTGTCCAACTAAACAACACATGATGATGATGATGACTGTGTCCTTGAGGTCTTCATACAGTTCCATGATGCATGCTGTTCAGTTCTCACTAATGATTGAGACAAACTGGTCCATTGATGCCACCAAAGTTTTTGTTTGCTTTGTGGCTTCAAATTCAACTAAAGATGTTTTAAAAAATTATATAAATAGACAAACAAATGCCTAGCTTGGCACAAGAAAATGATTTCAAGATTCCAAGACTTCGAGTTAGTTTAAAGCAAATACAATATTTACATGGCAAATCAAATTAGGCCTTCCTAGAAAATATTCCCATCCATACACAACTTTATATTTTCATTGACAGTTAAAACACACTACATTATACATACAGACATTCACGCACATGCACACTAGAGCAATGGTTGAGAGGCAGTAGCAGCAATCTGAGAAGGAAGAACAGCTAAGGCTAAAAGCAACCTATTTCTGCAAGCTATGATACATATATACACCAGGACACTCACACTTAAGCAGCAATAGCAGCACTGAGTGGTGGCAGGATCCCTGGCCTGCACTGCTTCAACATCATCCAGTAACCATCTGGTAGTCAGTGTGTGCAACGGGGGAGAAGTTGTACATGACCAACACATGATGGCCAGTGAATGGCATTGTGTAGGGGGGAGACCAGAGCAAGACATGGATGCTACCTACCATAGCACTCTGTACATGCACAGCCATACATGCACCATCAGCATTTGACACTGAGCACAGGGGCTATTCTTCCTCTCTAGCTCATCCAGTTAGTTTTTAAAGGAAAAGCTATCATATTGCTACTGCCTCATACCATACTTGACAGACCCATTTAATGCCAAGAATTACCAAAGCATGGTAACTGTATGGCCAACATTTAGCATGTAGCTAGTGCACACGGCACACTTTGATGCCAGGAGCTACATATGGCTTGACTGTAAGGTCAGTGTAGGGATACATCCTACCTATACCTCATTATTATGCTGAATGCATCACAAAGTTCATCGCAAGTTGGAACCTACACCTTGATCGCTACTGCAGTGACATAATCTTCTTATACCATATCCCCACAACAAAACCAGGCATCTTGAAATTTTTCAATCTTTTGGTCCTGTCTAGCCTGGCCATTAACTTATGCCTAACATAAAAAGCACATATCACATTTCACCTGGGCAGCCGCCATCCCTATCACACAGCATTTGGTCTCTCTCTAGTCACCTACATTGCATAGGTGTCAAGCAGGCACTGTGTTCTTTGGCGGCATGCTGGCATCTTGCTTATCTCCTCAGTAACATCAACTATCAGTTAATGCACCATCTGAAGCCATGCCAGAAGCAGCTTGTAATTGTAGGTGTAAGAAATGCAGTGGGAGTACAGGAGCTGCAGGAAAAGATGGAGCACTGCTTTATAAGACATCAACAGCTGCAGAAGTTGAGTCCTGCCCAGAAATATTAACCAGTGGGGTACAGTAACACCCAGAGTTGATTCACACTGAACCTTTGGTCATAACGACAGAGACGGCAGGTTACTGACCAAAACATCTTGTCAATAGATATTAAGCAGTGACCAAGGGCAGCTATAAAAGGCCGATGCTCTTGAGGCATTTAAAGCTCACTTCTTGATTCCATGTCTGTAACAATATTACCTTCCTCACATTGTGCGATATGGGCCCTGCATCTTCAAGAACTGTAAAAAAAATAATAATAATTCATTACTCAAACTGTTACTGTCTTACTAACATCAAATTTGACAGGATGTTTACTGCTATCTTACTAAGTTGGTATACACTAACTTTTACATTATTTTCTAAACTTAAAATTTAACTGATGACTTTTTACTCTCCCTAACATTGGTAGAGTACATACTTTCATACACAGCCATTCAATAATGCACAACATAATCATCTGCTTGCAGTTTATATTATATACACAGTATATGTTTAATTGCATCTCCTCTAACCACACTTATGCTAATGAAGAAGTTTTACATCATATGAGAGAGAAATATGAAGCTGTACCTACGTACATGTACACAGAGTACAAACATTTTTTACTTAAAAAGGTGAAAATAATTGACAATATAAAAAACAATTACTGAAAATTAATAACTAATTTAAAAGAAACAATTTATGTAATAAAAAATGAAATCCAAAGTAAAATGAAAAATGAGCACTCAGTTTTTCTTGAATGATTTTTTATAATGAGGAATTTTAGGTTAAAAAACAAAAGCTACAAAATTATTTAATTTCCTAACTTGGTTATTTGCCAGTATAAATAACAATTTTGTCTAAACCACTTTTACCATTAACCGAGTACATCAAATATGCCCAAATCAGCCTAAATTTTGTCTGTTGTATTTAAGAGATAAATACTTTACTAGCTTTCTCTTTCGTCTGTTAATCCTTTTTCCAAAAAAGGAACTTTTCTTGATAACGTGCCTACCATAACCAGTGTTAATTTCTTATTCCTTCAAACAGCTGAGTTAGAAGGCATACAAAAGAGAACCAGTTGAAGGATTAATCTTCAGCAAAAGGGAGTGAAAGTCGAAAAACACGAACTAAGCATCACTGACAACTAAAGAATCACCAAGTCACGAATGAAAACCCAAAAGTCCAAGGGAAGGACTTAGGCATAAATAAAGAGGCATAGCAGGGAACACCAGCAATGATGTCGTTGAATGTCGTCAGTAAGCACCAGACACCCAAGAGAAACGCAACTGAGGGAGAGAAGGTGGATGGTTCTTGTATGACATCACCAAGGAACATGGTTGACACATATAGTGCATTTCAGAACATCTGTCAAAAAGTGACAAGTACAAGGCAGAGGGGAAACCAATTAGGAGGGGAGGGTTAACGTCCAAAATGGTGCTAAGCTCAGAAACTACCGAAGTAAATGTATCACAACTGTAACCACTACAGTGTGTTTACTTTTCTAAGATCGCTGTGGTGTGGCTTGCACAGATATCATACGTTGTTATGGTAATCATATTATCATAGTCTACTGAAATAGTTTTCATTTCTTGAAATGTGGTTCTTTGTTTCCATCAGATATTCTGAATATATGTTTCAGTAGTACCTCGACATACGAAAGGCTCAACTTCCGAAAAATTTGAGTTACAAAAGCAAATACCGAGATTTTTTTGGCTCTGCATATGAAAATAGTTCAGGATACGAAAGGTTGTTGCTGTAAAGTCCCGAGATTCGCCCGGACCACCGATAACAATTTTAAAACTCGTGCACCACCAACTGAGAAGACTCGCCACCATCCTCCTGCTCTCCCATTGGTTCCTGATGCTAGTCACCGCCATAAGATCCTGCTCTCCTATTGGTCAGCATCTCTCCCATCAAGCATCTATGTATCGGCGTGCTTTTTCGGCCACTCGGTAGCAGCATCGTTTCTATACGCACGCTGAATTTGTTCGTTCTATATGATTTCGTTTATTATGTAAATTCGTTAGTGATTTCATTGTAGTACTACTTTATCGTGTTGTGTGAGAACTTTAGTACATACGTATACATACTGCATAACTTAATTACGTACAGTATATACGTAGTCATGGGTCCTAAGAAAGTTGAAGTTCACGGAAAGAAGAGGATGCTTTCTTTGGAGACAAAGATGGAGATAATCAAGAAGTATGAAGCTGGCATGCGATTGAGTGTGATCGCTAAGGAATATGGCCAAAATCCGTCGACGATAGGCACCATCCTTAAGCAGAAGGAAGCCATCAAAGCAGCTTCAAAGCAGCTACACCTTCCGAGCATGACTATTTTGTCTAGCAAGAGGAGCCACGTGCACGACGAGATAGAAAGGCTGCTTATTATTTGAATAAAAGACAAAGAAATCACTGGCGATAAGATAACAGAGACGGCAATCTCCCACAAGGCCAGCGCTATTTTCAGCGATTTGATTGCCCAGGCCGAAGACGCCGGAGAAGGGATATCTACGCCAACCCCAGACTTCAAGGCTTCTCATGGGTGGTTCTAAAAATTCCGTAAACGGACTGGCATCCATTTGGTGGTGCAGCATGGGGAGGCGCCCACCTCGGACACAAAAGTAGCCGAAGCCTTTATTAAGACGTTCGACAAGATGACGATCAACGAAGGCTACAGCTCTCAGCAAGTCTTCAACTGTGATGAGACACGCCTTTTTTGGAAAAAATTGCCTCGTCGGACGTACATCACGCAGGAAGAAGAAGAAGCTGCCCAGGCATAAGCCTATGAAAGACAGGCTTACGCTC
>NC_061107.1:106951501-106991501 GCF_015104395.2 Macrobrachium nipponense
AGGCTTACGCTCGCACTTTTTTCGAACGCCAGTGGGGATTGCAAGGTGAAGCCCAAAAGTGTCAGAATTGACTATTCATAGACTTAACAAGGAAGCAAGAGAAACAGGAAATATAGTGGAATCTCTAGTATTTCAAAAAAGAAAACAGAAAGTGAGTCCTGTGACTGACTTGGATGATTTTAATAAAAATGTTATGCAAAGAAGGAATGAGTGGTTGTCTTTTCTAATGGCTTAACAGATCTGTTGACTTATGAAATTATGTCTCAAGTCCAAACACTTGAGCCAACAGGCCATTCAACACATCTATAATTATAGAGAGAGAAAGAAGGAATAGCTAAATAGAATCGGGAATGTAAATAAAATTTAAAATAAAAGTTAACAGGGAAGAAGCAAACCCTTTCCCTCAACTCCTAAGGTCAAAAGCGAATCCTCCTAAGAAGGATTATATCTGAGGAAAGCATTTAATGGGACCGACATACCCGTAGATATGACAACTCTGCCTTTTCTACCTGGCCCCACCAGAGCGATCTTAGAAAAGTAAACGCACTATAGATAACATCTAGATGACACATGCCCCTTAGCCCCAAGACATATCACTGCTTCTTGTCCTCAAAGAAGACCAATATACGCAGGACAGTCCAGAGGGCAGGCTAGAGACCCAAGCTCCGACCCCTCTCTTACGGGAGAAACCAAAATGGTCAATCACAATTTAGTGGGGACCGTGATCTTCAGCGTAATATATATAGTCAAATTTCTAACCAATGGAGAAAAAAAAAAAAAAAAATTCCCCATTGGCCGAGTGGACTTCGCGCTCAGCTACCAATCCGGTGGTCCGAAGTTTGATTCTTGGCCTGGCCAACGCGGAACCAGAGGAATTCATTTCTGGTGATAGAAATTCATTTCTCGATGTAATGTGGTTCGGATCCCACAATAAGCTGTAGGTCCCATTGATAGGTAACCCATTGTTTCCCAGCCCTAGGAGAGCTGTTAATCAGCTTGGTGGTCTGGTAAAACTAAGATATACTTAACTTAGCTAACCAATAAAATAATATTTCTCATTTACCTATGATTTTTCTCCTTAATCACTTACAGACATAAGAAGCCATAGCAGAAAGCATTAACCTGTCAGGGAATGGAGGTGGTGGTGAAGCAACATGAAAAAAAAAAACAGGAAAAGACCAAGTTGGCTAATGGCCAGTACTAACGAGTTGTGTGCATAATCTATAGGCCTCTCACATCTTCCAATACTGCAAAAAAAGTTATTCCTCCTCTAATAGCTGACTCATCATGTTCTTCACAACGAGAAGCCACACTCATGCCTCAGCAACTAGGTTAAAACACACGTGGCCATCATGCAGAGCCGAAACATTTGGTTTACACAACTCGTTCCTTTACAGCTTAATTTCCTCTCTGCTTACTGTAGATGACATAACGCAAAAACAGCAAACAAGCACAACACCAAACTTGGGAAAACAACCCATGGAGATCTGTTAGCCTATGACAGCCCTCTATTTCTGTTCTATTTATAGACATATTTTGATCACAAATTGTATGTACCACACTAAGTTTGAACACTGCTATATTGTCATTATTTGACTGCCAATGGCAGAAATACCCTATTTGCTTCATACAATTATTTCTTGAAAACAAGAATTGAACAATTTCAACTTTAATATAGTGTTATGAAACATCCCACACAGTGTGTCAGTGTGATGCTTCATCCACTTGCGAATCCTGTTCCCGAACTGTCCTCAAATGTATAACTGCACATTGATTACAACATTAATGACAATAAAGACCAACCCCTCCAAGATAGATATGATTAAGTGTATTTTATTGTCTTACTTATCATTAAAATTCACACATTGAATTACAATTATTGTGATTGTATATTTTTGAGTTTTACAGAATGTTTTTGTTGAAAATAATGTAAGTGAATACGTATATGGTCTTAATTGTCCCACTATTTTATTGTTAATGATCTAAATTATCTCACATGCAAGTTAACAGTATGTTAACCTAAATAATGATACAGGTAGCCGCCAGTTACCATTGGGATTGGTTACCAGCATTTTGGTTATATGGCACTTGTCCAATATATTCATAACTGAGGTTTCACCTCTGTAGAGTTTATGGGACCATTGCCTGGTTATCGGCTCCTTAGTCTAAGTGCCAAGAGACCCTCATAAAATACAAACAACAATACGTATGCATCTTTTCTTTGGCTCTTTTACAAACTTATGCTTTACTTCGCTGTATCAAATAATACTGCATGTAGTCTAATATTACCAACGTATTATAAAATAGAAACAAAGTGGTCAATGTTTTGGTTTGGACAAATAAGATGAGGCCGGAGGGAAGTTTTACTTCGCCTTATTAAACTCGATTCAGAGCGATTTTCTTGCTTCTAGTTAGTGTAAATAAATCTCTATAAACTTATTTGTATGGGACAAGGTTATTTTTTGTTATATGAAGTGTTCTTAAGTGGAAATATGACTTCAATATTAATCTTCTTCTGAACTAGATTTAGTTATTCTTTTGTTAATAGATGGTGCCATTGTCTGGTTATCACTGGCTTAGCCTAAGTTCCAAAAGACCTTCATAAAATACAAAAAATGAATATGCACCTTTTCCTTGACTTTTAAAAAGTTATGCTTTATTTCCTTGTATCCAATAATATTGTATGTAGTCTCATATTACTATTGTATTATAAAATAAAAACAAAGTGGTCAAAAACTCTATTTGTATGGGACAAGGTTATTTTTCGTTACAAGAGGTGTTCTTAAGTCAAAATATGACTTAAATATGTCTTCTTCTCAACTAGATTTAGTAATTTTTTTCGTTTATGGTGGCTGGAGCTTTTTTTTTTTTTTTTTTTTTTTTTTTTCCTTCAAAAGACTTTTAATCCACTATTATTTGTGGTCGAGTTTCATCCATGTTGCTGATACACAATAATTTATAGTCATTAGCAATGTGAACATTGTTTTCTCAGTTTCAGCTGCAACTGCAGCTTAAATTTAGCAGTATTATATTTCCTTGTCGATATTTTCTCCTTGGTGAATAAAGGTATTTATAATGTAAAAATATATCAGTTCTATTCTACTTAACATCATTTGTTATATAAACTACAGTAATTATTTACTATCGTACGATGGCGCTGAAATGCAAACAAAAAGTTGTTGTTATCCAATTTGGTTTGGCTGTTTGTAGCAAAACAACTGTTTTCATTCAGTTGTTTATGGCTGTTGCGTGAAAACAATTAAATGTTACTAATGACAATTTTATCAATCTATTTGGCTTATTGCAGACTCCCATGATACTCTTCAAGCTTTAATCAGTACTTTACACCAATTAAGCAGAGAAAGAAGTCTGCCAATAAAAATTAAGAAAACAAAAGTTATGGTTATCACCAAGGAGGAAATCCCCCTTAGAATAGATATAACAATTAATGCTGAAACAGTTACAGCGATAGTTTCAATTATTTAGGATGCATTGTCACAATTGATGGAAAATGGGAACAAGAGATCAAGTAGAAAATATCCATGGCAAAAGATGCATTTGGTTAAGATCAAGAAATTAGTCACCAACTCGAAAACATCTATGAATCTACGGAGGAGGTTTGTGAAATGTTTTGCTTGGTCTGTATTGTTGTATGGCTGTGAAACTTGCAGCAGTGATGTCTGATTATGCTCCTGACCCAACAGTTCCGGAATAAGAAAAATCCCAAAAACCAAAATGCAACTGGTCCCAAAGATTTTGGATAAAGGATTGTGTACCTGTACAATGATTCACTTATACATATGAAGCAAAAGTTTATTTTTTCATTTTTATTTTTTTTTTAATGCATTTTTGTTGGTGCCATTGTACAACTCCACCTTCTAATCATAATGAAACCTTTTCCTTTCAGAAAGTGGCTGAAGATTTTTTTTTTTTTTAAATGCTTAGATGGGATTTATTTTTAATGCTTAGATGGGAACTTGTCCGAGTTATTCAGCTTGTTTACTTGGAATCACTTCTCTGCAATAGTGTAGAGCTGTGACAGAATAAGCAGGGAGCTATTCCAGGGAATGCTGAAGCTTTAAGTAAAGTGTGAAAATCTTTTTCAACAGATATTTACATAACTGTCATGACGCTACTTCCAGTCAACGCCTCATCCTCCCCTAATAAAAATATCTTCATAACTGATGATTTATCCATATTTACTATAATTGAAATGTTGGGTAATGGTGATTATTTACAAATACTATAATGTTTTCTAGGTAATGACTATGTGTTATTGAGGCTGTCTGTTTTCTAGTTGGACTGCATTGACAGAAACTTTAAAGTTTTCTTTTTGCATTTTTTTGGGGGGGAGGAGAAACAAGTACTGAAAAAAAATTAAGGAAAAACAGATTGTACTTAGCTGTGTTTTTATTAGGGTAAGGAAAATTTACTACAGTACGTACTTCATTGTGTTAAGTAAAAATAGTTCGAGCATTTAGATTGAAGGACCTTGTAAGAGGACATTGTAAAACCATTTAACTTTCAAGAAACGAAGGCAATATTATATTTAAAATTAATATCCCTAGATGTTACAGTACGTGTGTGGATGTGTGTGTGTGTTTTAGTTTGTTTCTACTTACTGCACATGACAATTACACTTACATATGCTAACCTTCTAAGCATATCTGTATAATTCACTATATCTTAGGGAAAACTTCAACTTAAAGTATCTAGTATACAAAGGCTAGTATTATGAATAACATATAAACAAGACAGCAAGTTTGTAAGCAGCAAAAAATTGTGCTTCCCATTCATTTTATTTGGTTACTTTTTACTTAAATCATTATTATATAAAATGAAAAGTATTTTATTCCTTTCACACAAGAGATGGAGCTGTCAGATACGGGGGAAATTATTTCAATCTGATAAAGAGGGTATGCAATTTTATATATTTTATATAATTCTTTTGTCTAATCCATTTACTAATACTCAAGTAATTTTTCCATGGGCATTTAGAGTTCACAATTATGGTGCTGGCTATTTAAGTGCTCAGGGTGATTTTGGAAATATTCACAAATTTGAAACTCAGGAAAACTCAAAACGATTTACTCCAATATAAAATATCACTCCTCTCTTACATCACAACTGCACCAACTTCAAAAATAGCAGTCACCCAACCAACCAACGAATACACAATTCCATTCAAAATTTAAGTCTTGGCAAAAAGAGCACTTGAAGAGGTAGAAGTTACAAATGAATAGAATGTCATTCAAGCTATCAATAAATTAAGATTTGTTCAATCAATACATTAAGAATTTTTTTCATTTACTTTTCTTTCAAATAATACTCAAAATATCAAGTATTCTCTCTCTGTTAAAGTCAACACAAAAACTGAAAATTGCTAACATAACTTAGATTATGAAAAATAACAGTACTACAATGAACCAGGAATAAAACGTAATGTATGTTACCTGAATAACTAGAGATGGACCTCCGGCGACAATTTCTGGAGGAATCTGTGACAGTGGACAATTCTCGATGCTCATAATCTGCAACTTTGTGCACAGTGCCAATTCAAAGGGCAGGTTGTGCAGAAGTGGATTGTCGTTGATATATAAAGTCTCCAGAGACTCTAAAGTACCAATTTCTTCTGGAAGATAACTCAAGTTGTTTTCACCAACACTCAGGTGTGTCAAGTTTATCAAATGGCTGGAAAAAATAAAATGGTTACTTGTAGATAGAAAATAGATTTGCTTCTTGTAAAAACCTCTTTTCAATTCTAAATTCTCAAATTCCAGGACTTTCTAAATAACTATTAAAGCTCACAGTCCAGACTAAATCTATATTAAGCACACCCCTAAACTGGCTCAATTGAACTCCCAACTGACAGATACCCTCATGTGAATGAATAGCATTAACAGGGTTTTGGTGGTGGATGGATTCACTCGCAGTGAGCATCAATATTACGCCTCATTGATTTGGGGGAATCTGGCGGTAATAAGGTTCCATTACTTTTATAACACACAATTTCACTCATGGCAACTTTTAGACTGGCTCAGATCAATGAAGCAGGCATTTTGTGTTTGTCTTCTTCCCATGACGTCTTTATTTATTTGCTCATAAATATACCCAGGGTTACTGTTGCTGTTGGTTTTAATTCTCATCTTTTATGATATTATGTCAGCAATAATTTTTATTTTGTAAAGAAATTAGAAAAAAACAGAAAATTCTAAAAACTTTTGATCTCGGTAAATAAACATTAGATATTTGACAACAAATATACTTACTACTCAGAATTTCTTACTTATTTTAGTTCTTATCTGTATGATATTGTGTCAGCAGTAATTAAAATTTTACAAAGTAAAATAAAGTTATTTATTAAAAAAACACATATAACTTCTCATGAAAGGTAGGGATAATTTTAAATTTTTTTTCTTACACCATGTGCATTTGCATATCTTCCTCTTTCCATTGATGTGTTTTTTTTTTCTTAAATTGGCCAACCTCAAAGTTAACCCCAGTCTAGGGTACTGCAAAATGTTTTTTTCAGCCCAGCTCTTGAGGGTTAAGGATGGCCCATTAAAAAAAATAAAAACCTATGGAAAGAAGATATGGCAAGAAGATATACACATGGTAAGTAAAATAAAATAAATTTAAAACATTTTCCATACATTCCAGGGGACGTTGAAAGTGAATATTTCCAACTCTGTGCAGGGCCTCTTTTCCAAGAGTGTCATAAAAATATGCAAAGTCAACCAATTTATATTTTTTCTAATGATTTTTTTATTTACTTTTGTAAAATTAAAATTCCAGCTTACACAATATATCTTAACAGAAAAGAATTAAAACCAATAACAAATTCCTAGTATATTTATTGCAAAATATTAACATGACGTCCTGGGATGGGGAGCTGCAATACATTCCCCTATGACATTTAATGTCAAACTGATCTCCCTCCATCCTCTACTAAGCTACTGTAGTTGTCATGCAAGAGTTGCCAGAAGTCATTTATAGCCCATGGAAGTGATCTGAACACTTTTCCTGCAAAATTCCTTCAAACTGTATGGTGTGAAATCTTGAACATGTATATATGTGACCAAGAACCCACCCCAAAGCTATAAGTAAAGATAATATATATATATATGTCACCTACCCACAACAAAATCTGTTAAAATACCAAATAATGCAAGTTTTTAAGATAACACATTTTTCATAGATATAAACCTTACGTTTTTTCGTATGGATACACCTGCAAAAGTTGGTCCAGCCACAGAGCTTGGTAACAAAGTACTAGTCGACTTGCAACAGGCAAATGAATGGGAGGGGGTATCACCCAACCACTTAGTATTGTACTTTACCCTTCAGCAACAGGGCAATTACAAGGTTTGTTAGAAGTAAGATCATGAAAGATTTCAGGTTTGTTCGGATAAAAGGCAAATACTGTGAGGCCCCTTATCCATCAATCCCTGAAACCACAGATAAAAGCAAAGTAAAGACCAATGCCCTTGCCCTGGGCTTGACAATACCATTACTTCTAACCAAAAACTATTACCTGAACTGTAATGCCAGCTGTGGAAAATGGACCAAATGTACTATGGTCCTCAAATACTGTTTCACCATTTTTAGAAGTTGACTGAATACTAGAATCAAGAGAGAGATTTCACTGAAAAGCCAGGGACATGGCTAGAGCTTGAATACTGTGTGCTTTTTATCTTCAGCAAAGTCAAGGTTTCCTCCTGAATCTTAGAGTGAGCTTCTACGATAGAGTGTCTCAAGAAGAAAGAGATGGCTTCTTCAACAAAGACCTATTGCATTCTTAACAGAACACCACAAGTTACAAAAATCTCCTTGCCTTTTTTTGTTCTGTCCCAGTAGAAGAGTCGCATCTACACTGAGCAATAGCTCTCGCAACTTTTCTTGAAAATTCTTTTACTCTGACATGATTCCTGACAGTCTGAAGCCTGTCAGAGCTAGAGTGGATAACCTCTGACGAAACCTTTTGAAGTGGGGTCGTCTGAGCAGATTTTTCCATCCATTGTGGAAGGAGCTTTGGGAAGTCCAAAAGAAATGGTACGAGGTCCAGGAACTGTTCCTTCCGAGACCAGAAAGGAGTGAACATGATCATCGACGTGCTGCAATGCAACTGATATTTGTTTACGAACTCCAGGACTAGATTGAAAGGGGGAAAGTCTAGATTGAATGGGAGGAAAGGCTGATGCATTGCATCTGTTGCCCAGGCTCATCAGTCCAGGGGTAGGAGAGCAGTACAGGGACAGTCGATGATTTCTTGACATTGCAAACAGGTCTACCAAAGGCCTTCCCAACTGTTTCCACAGGATTTAGTGACCATTCTGTGGGTATAACCAGTTTGTGATGGCTCAACTCATCCGCTATAACGTTAAACTTGCACCAAACGAAAAGAGTGAGAATTTGGGTCTGGTTCTTCTGGGCCCAAAGGAGAAGATTTCTGGCTGTTTTGCAAAGAGAAAAAGAAAATCCCTCCCTGATTACACATGTAGGCCAGTGGGGACATGTCCGAGTGAACCAAAACCACTGAATTGCCTGTCACTAAAGCAAGTGTTGAAACGCTTGATGAATTGCCTTCAGCTCCTTGACATAAGGGGGCCGGCCGGCTAATGGCATTCTTTAAGGACAGGACTTTGATATTCATACCACTTAATAAGGTGACTTGGGACATCTCCAAACCACATATGATTTTCGCCTCTGACCTTCGATTTTGTGATGCCAGGGCGATTTATCCTGAAAATAACCATTTGTCAAAATTCTATCTCCTCCCTTGATATTTAATATTAAGACCTGGGATTACTACTATATATAGACCTGATGTAGACCTCCAATCAAATGAGTTTTTTTTTCTAAACGTCATCTTTTTGCTAGATATGAATTTTTCATTATGGTAAAAAATTAAACCCTACAAATTAGGAAAACAAAATTTATATTAAAAAAAAAAAAAAAAAAAAAGCCTAACAAAAATTGGAAAAAAGGGCTTCATTTGATTATTCTATATTGTCTTTCTGAGTTATATACCAAATTCCAATGTTATAGCTTTAAAACTAAGTGAGAAGATAGATTTTGAAGGTCAATAACTATAGTTTTGAGATACGGGCGTTCAAAGTTTTTCTTCGTATTTTTATAACGACAATGTTAATAAATAATAATTATTATGAATGTGTATTTCTTTTTTAGGTATTAATAAACCAAAACTATTTTATTTATCATAATTTAATCATAAATGATGATCCCTTTGCTCATATATCGTAGCTTGGGGCACTGCGTCAGGCAAGACGGGGGCACTGCGACAGGCAAGACAGGGCACTCCTTCCTAAGTAACTCTCTCTCTCTCCTCCAATAACTCGGCATATTACAGCGAATTTTCTTTTTATGTATGTTAGCTAGATGTTTTCCTAGTATTTTCCGTTTTGGCATGATGAAATTCTTGCCGAAACAAAAATAAACGTAAATGCAAGAGAATGTCAAGAGGTGAAATTCGAAGTTGTACTCTCTATTTACAAAGACAATGTTAATAAATCATGATTATTATGAATTTCATATCCCTTTTTGGGTATTAATAAACCAAAACTATATTATTTATCATTAATTAAGATCCCTTTGCTCAAAGATTGTAGCCTGGGGGACAGTGTGACGTGTGCTTCAGGCAAGACAGGGGCCTTTACTTACTACACAACCCTCCCTCTCTCTCTTCAATAACTACGTTAATATTGCATATATCATGTTATTCTGCAAACATATTAGAGCGAATTTTCTTCGTCTTTATGTTAGCGAGATGTTTTCCTTGTCTTTCCCTCATTGGCATGATGAAATTATTGCCGAAACATAGATACACATATGTAAAAGCAAGCGAATGTCAGAGGTGAAACTCGAACGTGTAGTCTACTTGAAGTCTGTGATAGTACTGAATAATGGTTCAACTTCGATACTCCCCTCTGCGACCCACGGAATCTCTACAGATGCCATTTCTCACAATTTCTTTGACAATAATGATCAAAATTTACGATAACAGAAGAAATATTGCATTTTCTTGTACGGATGAATGTTTTAGGTTTATTGAGTTATGTTTACTAACTACCCTGTAACTACGAAATTAAGAGGAATTTTGACAAAATATTTCGTATACGTATTCTCAATTGACATATGAAGCTCCATGAATTTTTTCACGACTTGGCATTTTTCGCCCTATACCCACATATATAAGGGTTCCGGCCGGCCCCCTTAATGTGAAGATCACTCTCCTCTTGAGATAAAGTCCCCATGACTTCTAAATCTCCCAAAATCGCTCCCCAACCCAGATCCAATGCATCGGAAAACAATGCTTGGCTTGGGTTCAATTGAAGGAGCAATTTGCCCACTAGAAACCTTCCTTCCTCTAACCACCATAGAAGATCTTGTTTTATCTCCAGCGTGATCTGGAAGAAAACCGAAATTGGGAGTGCCTTCCTGTTCCAATTTTCTTATAGGAAGTACTGTAATGGCCTCATATGAAGCTTTTCCAATGGAACAAACTTCTCGATGGAGGAGATGGTTCCCAAGAGGTTCATCCAGTCATTGGCCAAGCAAAACTGACAACTGATGAAATGTTGAACCTTCTGGATGCTAGCCTGAACTTTCTTGTCTGATGGAAAAACCCTAAAAACTTAAGTCTATCTTCATCCCCAAAATAGACTAAGTATTGAATTGGGGCTAACTGTGACTTCTCTCGAGTTATTACAAGACCTAAATCTTGTGCCAGTCAAAGAGTTTTCATCAAGTCCTCCATACACTTTACACTTCTTGGATGGAGACCAAAGAAGCCAGTTGTCTAGGTACAAGCATATCTGGACACCCATCAGGTGAAGCCATTGCGAAAGAGGAGCAAGAACTTGTGTGAAGAATTGGGTAGTATGCTCAAGCAGAAGCACGGTGCCTGAAATTGAAAGACCCGATCCTGGAATTTACAGTCATCCCAGTCTTTACACTTAACCCTTAAACGCCGAAGCGGTGAAAATAAAAAAACTCCCCCGAATGCCGGAGCCGGTTTTGAGTGAGCGCGGAAGCGGAAAAAATTATTTTTTCAAAAAATCACAGCGCGCTTAGTTTTGAAGATTAAGAGTTCATTTTTGGCTCCTTTATTTTGTCATTGCCTGAAGTTTAGTATGCAATCATCAGAAATGAAAAATAATATCATTATCATATGTAAATAATGCGATATATGGTAGCAAAAAAAAAAAATTCATACATAATTGTATTAAAATCACGCTGTGCAAAAAACGGTAAAAGCTAACGAGTTTCTTTTTTTCTCGTTGTATTGTACACTAAATTGCAATCATTTTGATATATAATACATTGTAAAACAATAAAAGCAACACCTTAAAATATTTTCACAAAATGATGTACGAATTCGTAACGCGCGGACGTAAACAAATATTTTTTTCAAAAATTCACCATAAATCTAAATATTGTCCTAGAGACTTCCAATTTGTTTCAAAATGAATACAAATGATTGAATATTACGATACTGTAAGAGTTTTAGCTTACAATTGCGTTTTTCGACCATTTCGGTAGAGTCAAAGTTGACCAAACATGGTTTTTTTTCTATTTATCGTGATTTATATGCAAATATTTCGAAAATGAGAAAAGCTACAACCTTCAAATATTTTTCCTTTTATTTTACATGAAATTGCGCACATTTTCATATATAAAACTCTATGAAATGCCTAATATGAAACGGAGCAAATTTTCCGAGAATTCGATGTACGCAATTGGAGATTTATGGCGGAGAATCCGCGCGCGGAAGGAAGGAAAGTTTTTTTCATAAATTCACCATATATCGAAATATTGTGCTAGAGACTTCCAATTTATTGCAAATGAAGGTAAATGATTGAATATTACTAAAATATAAGAGTTTTAGCTTACAATTGCGTTTTTCAACCATTTCGGTAGAGTCAAAGTTGACCGAACGTGGTTTTTTTTCTATTTATCGTGATTTATATGCAAATATTTCAAAAATAAGAAAAGCTACAACCTTCAATTATTTTTTGTTGTATTCTACATGAAATTGCGCACATTTTCATATATAAAACTTTATGTAACGGCTAATTTAAAATGGTGCAAACTTTACCACAATCGCACGTATGATTTTTTCGGAAGTGTTACCGCACGGACGTAAGGAAAATGTTATTTTTTTCATAATTTCACCATAAATCGAAATATTGTGCTAGAGACTTCCAATTTGTTACAAAATGAAGGTAAATGATTGAATATTACTAAAATATAAGAGTTTTAGCTTACAACTGCGTTTTTCGACCATTTCGGTAGAGTCAAAATTGACCGAAGGTTGAAAATTTGTCACTTATCATTTTTTATATGAAAATATTTCAAAACTGATAAAAGCTACAACCATGGGTTGTTTTTAGTTGTATTGTGCATGAAATTGCGCACATTTTCATATATAAAACTTTATGTAACAGCTAATTTTAAAATGGTGCAAATATTACCACAATCGCATGTATGATTTTTTTCGGAAGAGTTACCGCGCGGACGTAAGGAAAAAGTTTTTTCATAAATTCACCATAAATCGAAATATTGTGCTAGAGACTTCCAATTTGTTGCAAAATTAAGGTAAATAGTTGAATATTCCTACAATATAAGCGTTTTAGCTTACAATTGCGTTTTTCGACCATTTCGGTAGAGTCAAAGTTGACCAAAGGTTGAAATTTTGGCACTTATCGTTATTTATATGGAAATATTTCAAAACTGATAAAAGTTACAATCATGAGTATTTTTTTGTTGTATTCTAAATGAAATTGCGCGCATTTTCATATATAATACTTCATGTAACGGATAATTTAAAATAGTGCAAAAATTATGTCAAAGTGACGAAATAATTTTTGAGATGTGTCACTGATACTATTTAGTGTGATAAGAAAGAAATTCGCGCTTGCGCGCCTGCATAATGATTGTAAACAAAACAACGCCTTGATCCGTGAACTCCCAGCATCCCCCAAAGCGCGTGATTCAAAAGTTTTCGGCTGGTAGGCCTATAAGTAGTTTTCCGCGAATTTTTAAAAAAACTTTTTTGAGCCGACGTATGGTACGTCCATTTGGAAATCGGGGGAGATTTTGACTCGACGTTTAATACGTCCATTCGGCGTTTAAGGGTTAATAATCTCAAGTCAGGTGAACAAATTTGCCCTCGCCATGTATTACAAATTTAATGAAGGTCATATTTAGAAGAAGTCAATCTGGTATTACAGCCTTTGCTGCAATGCCGGCTACTGGGGCCACACTAGCGTCAGACATATCTGTAAGCTTCACTAAGGTAAAGAACAATTATAGCAATGAGGCTACCAAATAACAGAATACTTCACCAAATCCTTCAGCAAAACCATCCGGTGAACTATCCTGCCTAACAGTAAGAAAGGTGTCTAAACAACCAAAGTCGTTGAATGACAGAAACGAACCGAGCTCATTAGCTACGTTGTACCTATTCTTCCCTGGATGTAGGCAGGGAACTTGCCTACACCAAAAGACAAGGGAGCACTACCATGAATTTTAAATATAAAGCTGCCAATAAAGTAGAAAATTACTTGGTAAGTTACTTATACAAAAAGACAAATTTAAAATCAATTTGTATACCAACTTACCTAGCAGCACAAAAATATAGCTAACTTTAACAGCAAGTAAGAGTCCGCTATCTTTAACAGAAATAACATTAATCCATCAATAGAAAACTAGATTCAAATCGGTATCTTAACCCTTAAACGCCAAGCCGGTATTTCCAAAAGTGTCTCCCACATGCTGGCGGTGTTCAGGAGTGAGCACCGAAGCAGAATTTTTTTTTTTTAATCGCAGCACGCTTAGTTTTCAAGATTAAGAGTTCATTTTGGGCTCCTTTTTTTGTCATTGCCTGAAGTTTAGTAAGCAACCATCAGAAATGAAAAAAAATCATTATCATACATAAATATTGGAATATATGACAGGGCAAAAATAAAATTTCAAATATAATTTTATACAAATCGTGCTGTGAGCAAAACGGTTGAAGCTAATGAGTTAATTTTTTTCGCTGTATTATACACTAAATTGCGATGATTTTGGTATATAACAAATTGTAAAACAATCAAAACAACACAGAGAAAATATTATCACAATATGATGCATGAATTCATTAACGTGCAGACGTAAAAAAATTTTTTTTTTTTAAATTCACCAAAAATTGAAGTATTGTGCTAAAGACTTCCCGTTTGTTGCAAAATGAAGGTAATTGATTGAATATTACTAGGCTGTGAGTGTTGTAGCTTACAAATGCAGTTTTTGGCCGTTTTGGTCGAGTTAAAAGTTAACTGAAGGTCAAATTTTTTCTATTTATCGTTTATATGAAAATATTTCAAAACTGATAATAGCTACAACCATGAGTTATTTTTTTGTTATATTCTACATGAAATTGCACACATTTTCATATATAAAACTTTATGTAACGGCTAATATAAAACGGTGCAAACATTACGACAATCTGACGAAAGAATTTCTGATTTTTTCGGCAGAGTTACCAAGAGGATGTAAAGAAAAAGTTTTTTCAAAAATTAACCATAAATCAAAATATTGTGCTAGAGAATTCCAATTTGTTGCAAAATGAAGGTAAATCATTGAATATTACTAGAATGTAAGAATTATAGCTTACAATTGCATTTTTTTACCATTTTGGTCGAGTCAAAGTTGACTGAAGGTTGAAATTTTGGCACTTATTATTTATATGAAAATATTTCAAAACTGATAAAAGCTACAACCATAGGTTGCTTTTGGTTGTATTCTACATGAAATTGCACACATTTTCATATATAAAACTTTATGTAACAGCTAATATAAAACAGTGCAAACATTACGACAAACACGACAAGAATTTCTGATTTTTTCGGCAGATTTTTTTTTCAAAAATTAACCATAAATCAAAATATTGTGCTAGAGACTTTCAATTAATTGCAAAATGAAGGTAAATGATTTAATATTACTAGAATGTAAGAGTTTTAGCTTACAATTGCGTTTTTCGACCATTTTGTTCGAGTCAAAGTTGACCGAAGGTTGAAATTTTGGCACTTATCGTGATTTATATGAAAATATTTCAAAACCGATAAAAGCTACAACCATGGGTTGTTTTTTGTTGTATTCTACATGAAATTGGACACATTTTCAAAAATAAAACTCTATGTAACGGCTAATATAAAATGGTGCAAAAATTACGACAACGTGACAAAATAATTTCTGAGATGTGTCGCTGATGCTTTTTAAGTGCAAGACGAATGAAATTCGCACATGGACGCCTGGGTAATGTTTGTAAACAAAACAAAAGCTTGATCCGTGAACTCCCAGCATCCATCAAGATGTGATTCAAAATTTTTCGGTATGTAGGCCTATAACTATTTTTCCGCAAATATTTAAAAAAACTTTTTAGCGTCGACGTAAAATACATCCAATATGCGTTTAAGGGTTAATTCAAATTTCAACATTCAAGAAAAGTAAAGGTTTTCTACTATAAAATTACTTCCTAAAATCTTGGACTCCTAAGTAATCGCTGTACTTATCTCATGGTTGCCAATAAAAGAAAGTGTTAGCCTGGGAAGCCTAACCTTTAATCTGCAAGGTATTACATACTCCTCTTGACCTTGTCATATTCAGAGGTTTCAAAGCATCTGAAAACCTTGCAATTTCTTTCATTTCTTATTTTAACACTTTCAGCAAAAGTCCATGCATTGCAACTAATGAACAAATTACAAGTAAATGTCCTCTATAGGGAGGGAAGCATTATTTCTAATAGTAGTACTGACTGGTAACATAACAAATAGTAACTTTTTCAATAACCAACCTGAAATTAAAAAGAAAAAATTTAGTTTTCAACTATAAATGATGATAAATTAACTTGTAACTTTATACTAAACACATACACTTACCCAAGGGCTCGAGGCAAAGCTGACAACTGATTTGACTGAACAACTAGTTTTTGTAAGTCCTTCAAAAACCCAATCTCAGGTGGTAATCCTTCTAAACGGTTTTCTTCGAGATCCAAAACTCTCAACTTCCGCAAATTACCAACACTTGAAGGAATTTTCTGTAAAGGAAGCGTGGATGTACATAAACTTTTATTTAGTGAAATATCATTCCAAGCACTGGTGTGTTCTGCAAGGATGCTATATCTTATTAACCCTTAATGGACAGATACCCTCATATGAGTAAGAACAACAGGTTTTGAGTGGTGGATGGATTACCTCCTGGCGAGTTAAAATACGTATTGCATATATCTATTTGGAGAAATTGGGTGGGTAAGAGGCTCCATTTCTTCAAGGACCCATAAAATTTTCTAATGGCAACTTTTAGACTGGCTTAGCTTGTTGATTCTAGACGTCTCCTGCGTTAGTAATGTACTTGACTTCAGGGGGGCATGTAGTGTGTGTGTGTGTGTCTCTCCCCCCCCCCCCCCCCCCCCCCCCCCCCCCCCCCACCAGAAGTTTTTTTATACAATTGCTCATAAATATAACCAGGGGTTACTGTTGGTTTTAGTTATTATCTATTATGATAGTAATGCAACTTATAATTGTAATGTTGCAATGAAAAGTGCAAAGAAATATTAGAAAAAACCTGTATAATCCAAAAAAGTTACTGCATCTCCAATCTCAGTAAATTTACATAAATATTTAATGACAACATGCTCAGAATTTGTTACTGATATAAGTACACATCTGTCAAATCTACTCAAGTCTAAGGTACAAATTTCTTTTGAAAATTTTAATACCAAGGTCACTTAAATTTTATGCAGTATAGTAAGCATGATTTTGGCTACCCATCACCCACTTATCCCAGGAATCTGTGCACTGACCCATGTCTCACTACCCTGTTTCATAGTGTCCACCACCAATACAATAACTCAATCTCTGAAAGAAAAAATGAACTGAATAGCTCTGTAAACAGGCCTAGGCATATTCAACAGCAGGATTCATTATATAGATAGAGAGAATAGAGATTGGACACCACATAGTGGCTAAAGCAGTCTGTGCCGTGTGCTACCTGGCGCCATTGCTAAGCGATTGTTCTGATGTAACAATAGCGCAAACCCATACAATCTTATGGAAAACCCTTTACTCTTTAAAACATGTTTTCTTGGATGTCCGTCAAGACTGTCAAATGATTTATGCACCATTTACTATATATAATTTGTACTGTATGCAGAAATAAAAATATTTAATTTTGCTGGTATATTTCTTCTACGGTTAAGCCATAAAGTTTTGTAGATATGGCAACTACATTATGTTATTTTCTTATCAGTCTTTAATGACTGGTAAATTATCTTCGCAGCATTTACAAAAAACAATGTGTACTACTTGTAGAAATAATTTTAATTCTGTCTACTGTAGTTTGTATACACTTGAGTAATATAGTTGACCAATTTGTCATTATGCGCCTTTCTTTCTGCCATAAATTTATTCCTGTTTTACTAAAGAAGCAGAACTAATTATTGTTCTTTATTCATGGGTCAAACTGACACAGTATGGTAAAATAATTGTCATCTCCAACACTTATCCCTTATAAGCTTCAGCCATAGGCATATAATACATATGTAATAATAATAGCCTAGGTTCAATAGCCTGATAGGTACCTATCAGCCAATACAGGCGGCCCTCGGTTAGCGGCAGGGGTTCCGTTCCTGGCCACCGACGCCAAGCGATTTTCGACGCTGAGCGATTTTAAAGCCTACGGCCGCCGCACACCTTCTTTCGAAACTCTAGACCAGTCAAAGACGCTGTAATCCCACAACGGCGCAATAAGTAAAATTATATTTATGCAGTATAGTACTATAGAATTTACTGTACAGTACATGTGGGTGTCTAAAGTATGTAAAGACATAATAAAGTTTATACAGTGTACAGGTAGCTGTAGTGGTCAGGTTACGATCATTAGTCTTACGATAGTTCGATTTTATGAGAGATCAATTTACAATGGTCTAACTTTATCTATCTTCGAGTTACATAAGTTCAATAACAGCAAAAGAGAATGATGAAAGTATGGTGTTAACGTTATACTCGTTGCGTGAACGTGTACAGCCATGAACAACCGAACGAGAAACTACTTTTTTTTTTTTTTTTTTTTTCTAAGTACAACCGAACTGGATAACATCTGTTTGGCTTGTATTTCGATCATCGTACTACAGTGCAACATTACCGTATTTGTTATAAATGGCGTTATGTATAGAATAGAACTGAGATATCTTAATGTAATAACTTTATTCGCTATAGATCAGAGATCAATATAGATTAAAGATCAATCGGGAAATATACCGTTAAATTTAAACCTAGTTATAACTGAAGCTGAGAAAACTGTTCAAGCTGCTAATGACTATTATCGTACATCGGCAACTAGGATAAAACTGCAGTAAACGTCTGCCATCACACACAACTGTAGATAAAATTGGGATAAAATCATTTTAATCAAAACTACTGTGCATGAAAGAACACATTTTACTGTTGGTTTCACGCCGATATAAGATAAATAACGTAAAGTTCGTATTACGATGATATAAAGGATTACGTATTGCGAACGGAATCACATAATTTTTTACGCAATAAACATGCCGCCAACGTAATCTATTAACGAAAAAAATAGTAGTTCACATTCACAACGAGACATATTCAATAAATATTTCCACCTAAAAACACGCTGTATATGGAAAAATAACTTTGTCTCATATAAGTCAAGTATATAGATATTCGTTTATGCTAACTAGAAGCAAGAGCATTCGCTCAGAATTGCGTTATGGTGAAACACTCGTATTCATCACCTGATTTCAAACCACAACATTGGCCGGTCCGCGGAATACGGGCTTAAGTTTGCCGTAGTATTTTAAAATACAATAATATGAGAATACATACAATATTCTTGGATACAGTGAAATAATGTATAACTTTTTAAAGGATTTATGGAAAAGATGCATAATTAATAACACAATGCATTTTTCGGAACTGGCGGACAAGAACGAACATGAAAAACCATCCCCTTACAACGTGGAGCGTAGTTACAAAGGCTGCCTTAATTTGTATCTTATTTTCTGTACAAAAATGAAAATACCTTTACGCAATATATTTTCATACACATTTTAAACATAAAAGCATAATCATTTAAAAAATCGACACATCGATCGCTAAATTTGCATTTTTTCTTTTTTTTTTAACTATATTTTCGGAAGAGCGGCAGACAGCGGCATACAAGAATGAACTTGAAAAAAACATCGTAGTCGATAACTTGAAGGGGAGTTTCTTTTTATCATATTTCTGCACAGAAATAAAAATACCCTATTCGTAGTACATTTTCATACACATTTTAAACATAAAAGCATAAACATTTATAAAATCGACACATCGATCGCTAATTTGCACTTTTTTTAAATCGATATTTTCGGAAGAGCGGCAGGCGGCGGCTTACAAGAAAGAACATGAAAAAACATCGTATTTGATAACGTGAAGGGCAATTTCAAAAGCTGCCTTTGTATCATATTTCTGTACAGAAATAAAAATGCCTTTCACGTAATACATTTTCATACACATTTTAAACAAAAGCATGAACATTTATGAATCGACACATCGTAGTCGATAACTTGAAGGGGAGTTTCAAAAGCTGCCTTTTTATCATATTTCTGCACAGAAATAAAAATACCCTATTCGTATTACATTTTCATACACATTTTAAACATAAAAGCATAAACATTTATAAAATCGACACATCGATTGCTAATTTGCACTTTTTTTAAATCGATATTTTCGGAAGAGCGGCAGGCGGCGGCTTACAAGAAAGAACATGAAAAAACATCGTATTTGATAACGTGAAGGGCAGTTTCAAAAGCTGCCTTTGTATCATATTTCTGTACAGAAATAAAAATGCCTTTCACATAATACATTTTCATACACATTTTAAACAAAAGCATGAACATTTATGAATCGACACATCCATAGCTAAATTTGCACTTATGTAACTCGATATTTTCGGCATAGAACAGCGTCAGAGGCATATATTTTACCCTAATACCTACGTAATAACTGTCCATAAAATTTGTTAATATAATTTGCATAACCTTTATGGTCTGAACGGCATTTCTACATATGTATGAACTCGTTAGACAACGGCGCTAGCGGCGCTGTTAACTGAAATTTGTGCCGTAAAGATACCTTTAAAATGCCTTATTTTTTTAATGAATATTTTTGACGACCGCCGTAAAACCGATTCGCCAATGAGTAATTGCGCCGTTAACCGCGGGCCGCCTGTACAGTGGTACCTCGACATACGAAAGGCTCAACTTACGAAAAACTCGAGAAACGAAAGCAAATACGAAAAATTTTACGGCTCTACATACGAAAATTGCTCAAGTTACGAAAGGTTGTTGCTGTAAAGTCCCGAGATTCGCCCGGACCACTGAGAACAATTTTAAAACTCACGCACCGCCAACTGAGTAAACTCACCACCATCCTCCCGCTCTCCTATTGGTTCCTGATGCTAGTCACCCCATAAGATCCTGCTCTCCTATTGGTCGGCATCTACCCCTTTTGCTTTACGTATTCTATTGGTAAAAGGATGCTGTAAATTGAAAAACTTATTCATGCAATACATTTAATAAAAAAAAAATTAGGTAAAGATAAAATACAGAATAGAAATGAATGGTTATTATACTGTTTGGTAGTTTCAGTAGTTGAAGAGAGATAATGAAAATTTATGGCTTACTGTGTACTAGGAAAAGTGATTGCTTTGCGATCGTTCGATACTCGTAAGTGCTGGATGTAAACAGAAGTTTGGAATTTTTTTTTTTTTTTTTTTATTATTATTATAGTTAATGGTTACTTAATAATTATTTGAAATGAGTACATGCAATACATTTAATAAAAATTTGTGAATTAGATATCATAAAATATAAAATAAATCAGACTGCTATCATCGAAGCCAACAAATACGTATTTTTTAGAATTCTTCCGTTTTAATATTACGTTACGTATATGTTTCATTATAGCTGTCAGTAACTCAGTATCTCCATTAGGTAAAGATAGAATAGAGAATAGAAATGAATGGTTAATATACTGTTAAGTAGTTTCATCAGTTGAAGAGATACACAAATGAAAATTTATTGCTTACTGTGTCCTAGAAAGTGATAGCTTGGCGTTCGTTCGGTACTCGTAAGAGCTGAATGTAAACAAACGATTGGAAGGGTTTTTTTTGTTTTGTTTGTGTATTATTGTTAATGATTAATTAATAATTATTTGAAATGAGTACATACTGATTATTTATACATTTTATTGGCATATTCTAAGCTTTTAGCTTCTTAGGTTTAGATGTCAGAATCATAGTAGGCTACAGTAGCAACCGCTAACATAGGCTAGGCTTATTGCTAAGGGATATATGCTAAAGTCCTAATATTTGCAGTAAAAATGGGGTTGAACATTACATGCAGTTGAATATTACTCAAGTATGTACAGTATTTTGCCTTTTTGGAGTCATATTTCTTCCGTCGGATAGGCGCCGTAACCCTAGAACATGTGTTGTAGGCCTGGAAATATAATTTACTGGGGTGTTTTTGTAGGGCTTGGAACGGATTAGGCATTTTACATGTAAAATGCGGTTCAAGATACGAAAAACTCATGATACGAAGGGCGCCTCGGAACGGATTAATTTTGTATCTCGAGGTACCACTGCATTCATTAGTGCGTACTGTTGGTTGGATTATGTGAAACAGGCTCAGTTTAGGCAAGGTCACAATTACGGTTTCAGTCTGAGTCCAATTTTTCAAGCTATAACGTGATATGAATTTGAAGTTTCCTTTAAAGTAAAAAATGATAATGGTGAAATTGAAGAGGATACTACCTTCAAGTGTTCTGTCAGATCAAATTCAGTAGAGTCCTCTTCATACCAGGTTTGAGAACTTATTAATAACATGTAAATAACACTACCATAACATTTCATTTACACTTAAAACTGCAGGAGGCCTGGATCTAGGCATCATGATAATAGCCTATGTACACTGTTGTAGAACAAGTAGTGGGAAAAATAGTTGGGCATAACCATGGTTGCATGGATTGATGGTAACCCTACATGCCAGTAATTTATTCCATACAATTCGTCATTTAGAATAATATTTTACGAGCTGTAGGCACGTACCACAAATAAACAACACCCCTAATTTAATAACAAGCTTATTACAACATTCCTTACGTATTTTATTAGATATAAAAGCAGAAGTGCAGTTGACTGCGATCTAACACACGTTTACTTGAGGTTATTTCAACAGCCAAAGATTCTCAAGAATGAAAAAAGGTCTCTAACTTGTGAAATGTGATCCCCAGTTCTTTTGTGAACTTGTTCCTGTAATTGACACAGTTGATGACCCAGCATTGGATGCCAGAAGTAGCTTTTTTGTCCCTGGTCTCCTCAGACAATACCAATGCCATCTCTAACAACGATCACATAACAATGGTGTCTTACGTGCACACGATCGTCGCTTGTCAGTCCAATCTCTCCCCTCTACATCTATGATTCATTATCTCCAGAAGGGTGAATATTACAATAAAGCTTACTTGTTTGAATATTTAATACAGTAAGTATTTGTTCTCAAATCAATGGTAAGTTTGGAAAAAGGCTGGGAAGTAACCCCACGCAACGGGCATACAAATCAATAAAAACAGAAGTTGAAGACAAAAGCCACCATGTGCCCCCCCAAGGCAAGCAACATATAGTACCTCCTTGAGTGGAATATGAAGTAAATGAATCAGATATACATATTCCCTCAATAATTAGTTATTACTGAAGAAAACCTGTAAACTGTATAAAATGGAAAAGAGACAAAATGAAAAATAATTTTCTCAGCACATTGGTACCTCGACATACGAAAGGCTCAACTTATGGAAAAACTCGAGATAAGAAAGCAAATACGATTATTTTTTTTCGCTCTACATACAAAAATTGTTCAAGATACGAAAGGTTGTTGCTGTAAAGTCCGAGATTTGCCAGGACCACCGATAACAATTTTAAAACTCGCGCACCACCAACTTAGTAGACTCGCCACCATCCTCCCACTCTCCCATTGGTTCCTGATGCTAGTCACTGCCATAAGATCCTGCTCTCCTATTGGTCAGCATCTCTCCTATCGTGCTCTACGTAGCGGCGTGCTTTTTCGGCCACTTGGAGGCATCATTGGTATCGTAAGCACGCGGAATTCATTCATTCTACACGATTTCGTTTATTAACGTAAATTCGTTAGTGATTTCATTGTAGTACTACTTTATCGTGTTGTGTGAGAACTTTACTTCAAACGTATACGTACTACATAACTTAATTACGTACAGTATATACGTAGTCATGGGTCCCAAGAAGGTTGAAGTAGGAAAGAAGAGGATGCTTTCTTTAGAGACAAAAATGGAGATAATAAAAAAGTATGAAGCTGGCATGCGATTGAGTGTGATCGCCAAGGAATACAGCCAAATACCGTTGACAATAGGCACCATCCTTAAGCAGGATGCCACCAAAGCAGCTACACCTTCCAAGGGCGTGACTATTTTGTCTAGCAAGAGGAGCCACAAGCACAATGAGATGGAGAGGCTGCGTCTTGTCTGGATAAAAGACAAAGAAATCGCTGGCGATATGATAACTGATACGGCAATCTCCCACAAGGCCAGCGCTATTTTCGGCGGTTTGATTGCCCAGGCCGAAGACGACGAGGGACATCGACGCCAACCCCAGACTTCAAGGCTTCTCATGGGTGGTTCTAAAAATTCTGTAAATGAACTGGCATCCATTTAGTGGTGCAGCATGGGGAGGCTGCCAGCTCGGACACGAAGACGTTCGACAAGATGACAATCAATGAAGGCTACAGTTCTCAGCAAGTCTTCAACTGTGATGAGACTGGCCTTTTTTGGAAAAAATGCCTCGTCAGACGTACATCACACAGGAAGAGAAGAAGCTACCCAGGCATAAGCCTATGAAAGATAGGCTTACACTCGCACTTTGTTCGAACGCCAGTGGGGATTGCAAGGTGAAGCCCCTACTTGTGTATCATTTGGAGACTCCTCGAGCCTTCAAGGCCCACAAAGTGCTTAAGGAGAAGCTTCCAGTGATGTGGAGGGCTAATGCGAAAGCCTGGGTAACAAGACTTTTGTTCACCGAGTGGGTAAATCTGTGTTTCGGCCCGACAGTGAAGAAATTCTTGGAGGAGAAGCGCCTTCCTCTGAAATGTCTGCTGGTGTTGGACAATGCCCCTGCTCACCCTCCTGGCCTCGAGGAAGATATCCTGGCGGAATATTCGTTTATCAAGGTTCTTTATCTTCAGCCTAACACCATCCCTCTCCTCCAGGCCATGGACCAGCAAGTGATATCGAACTTCAAGAAGCTGTATACGAAACATCTTTTCAAGAGATGTTTCGACATCACTGATACCACAAAACTCACCTTGCGTGAATTTTGGAAGGAGCATTTCGATGTTGTCATATGCATCCGACTCATCGATCAAGCTTGGCAGGAGGTTTCGAGGCGAACCTTGAATTCTTCGTGGACGAAACTCTGGCCTGATGCCATATCCGCCTGAGACTTCAAGGGATTCTATGTGGGCGAAGCTGATGCTGCAGATTCAGGAACAGTTGACGATCCTGAAACTGTTTCGCAACCAGATCTTGACAAGATCGTTGCACTCGGCAAGTCCATGGGGTTGGTCGTCGACGAGGACGACATCAATGACCTTCTCGAGGAGCAACAAGGGGAGCTTACGACGGATGACCTGAAGGAGTTGGAGGCCATGCAACATAACGTCGTTCAAGAAGAGTTCTCTAGCAGTGGCAAGGAGGACGACGACGACCCTATGACAACGGCATAACTTAAGGATGCTCTAGCTGCTTTTCATAAGGTGCAATAATTTGTAGAAAAGACACACCCCGAAAAGGTTTACACAGGTCGTATGCTTGCACAGTTCAATGACGTTTGCCGGAGTCGTTTCAGGAACATTGTGAAAAGTAGGCAGAAGCAATCTTCCTTGGATAGTTATTTTTTAAAGAGGCCTTTAGTAGGAGTAAGCAAAAAGGAAGATCCAATTGTTACTATAAAAAAACAGAAAGTTGAAAGTGGTGAAGAAATTGAATTTTTTTTTTTTTAAACAAAGTATAAAGAAATAAAAATAATGTAAAAATAAAAAAAAAGTGTTTAATTTTAAGTTTTTTGTAAAGTTAAGTGTTACAGTTTTGTTAATGTGTTTCGTAAAGTTTAGTTTATGTTTCCTGACATTTTTTAATGTGTTTCATAAAGTTAAGTGTACATACTATAAAAAGTTTTCTGCCGTTTGTCCTCCTCCTCTGTCGCCACTTTCAGAGATAGCCTCACTCGAAAGGTAAGGTTCCACATTTTACTACATACGTACGTGTGTACATACAGTACTTCTTGTATACCATGTAAACTAATACACTTTATTTACAGCTTTATTATAAAATTTACTGGAGTGTTTTTGTAGGGCTTGGAACGGATTAGCCATTTTACATGTAAAATGCGGTTCAAGATACGAAAAGCTCATGATACGAAAGCCGCCTTGGAATGGATTAATTTCGTATCTCGAGGTACTACTGTAACTCTTATTAGTTTTACTGGGTTTGCTATCAAACAACTTTAATCGACATTGCCTAGTGTTCATGTTTTTCTTGGCCTTCCTACAGAATAAAACTTGAGAAAAATAAAAAATAAAAAATTTCAAAACATTAAAAGAACTTACCCTTAGAAGATTGTTAGACAGTATTAAAACTTCCAGTTTTTGTAAACAAGATATGTCATCAGGGATTTTAGTCAAGTGATTTGTTCCTAAGTTCAGTTCTACCATGTTACTCCATGACCCAATATCTGAAAAGAACAATTACAGTTAGTATCCAGTACCACACAACAGAAAAATAAGGATCAAACAAATCTAGTATACTAATATGAACTTGCACAAATTTTTCTTTTATAAAAATATTAATTGCATGTCAGACCTGATTCTTCCCAACAAATTTATGCACCATTTTGGCATTATCTTTTCAGATGAAACAGAAAAAAAAAAGTTATGCTGTATATATTGGCATATCATGCAATTTTTGAAGACCTAATATTAAAGCTAATTTCAAGGGGGTGAAATCCTACACAAGATACAAAATTGGCATATATAATATTCACATATCGTATTATTAAATATGCATCTTTTCCATGGATCTTTTAAAAAGTTAAGCTTATTTCATTGTATCCAATAATATTGTACATATCTCATATTACTATTGTATTATAAAATACAACATAGTGATCATGAATCAGCAGCCCCAGAAACAGAAGACTACCTTGCATTAACATACTACTGCACTCACACCTATGTAGTGGAAGGTAAAACCGAAAACATCGCGAGTAAACACTGAAAAACCTGAAGGTGGGGATGACAATACAGTCTGTTCTACTACTGAGATAGTAACAGTCAAAGAAGTAAGATTAGCCTGTCTAGAAGAATATGAAGTGTCAGCACTGAAAAACCAAGGTGCCCATGGAGGCCAAAATGTCAAACATGGTTCAAGAACGTCTAAAATGCCCCGAGTCCAAGGAGAGACAGAAGGGGAACAAAACTGGCCCTATAAAGCACCAACAGTAACTGTGAGGCTGACCAAGAACAATACAACCCCCAATTCCCAAGATCTGCATGAAAAAATTGTGCAGTCTTACAAGACATCCAAGTAAGATAATAATTCCTGAGAAAGAAAAGAAGAAAATTGAGAATGAATGCATTCACAACCAATTGTGGCTACTTGCACAAATCTCCTCTCCCATATGTTAAGCAAATGGCATGAAGACAAACCAGCATACCAGACTGCCAGGAAGACCATGACAATATGGGCAATCACAATGAGTGCCTCCCAGACATTATGATATCCTGCAAATGAGGATAAGCCAAAATATGGTTAAGAATAACCAAAGAACCATAAAAATATCACAGATATGGATCGCTAGGAGCATGTGGCTTCCTGCAAATCCTGGGGGATAAAGAAACACCATCAGATATTGAGCAAGCAGGCCCATCTTCATCTAATATACCTACCTCCTGTTTATCAAAACTTAGGCTTGATTTTGCTGCATGCATCCTTTAGTGACCAAATACTGACCAGTATGCAATATGTGCCAGGATGCCCAGAGAAATATGACAATGGGCATAAACTGCTTCCACTCCCCTCACATAACCTGCTTCCCTGTATCTCCAACAGTGGGGGGAGCATCACGGATCATGGCTAAGGTATGGCTAACAAGAAAGGAGGGCATTGGCACTTCCTGTAATGCAAGGGCAGAACCCTAAAAAGGATGATTAAATTGGGTCTGTCAAGCAGCATGTGTTGAGGGAGTGACCTCCATAAATTTCTCAACCATAGCCCTAAGGCTAGCTACACCAGATTCTAGCTTGCCAAACCTCACATCCTGAATGATATGGGGAAGGAGCTTTGAGGAGATAAAATGCAAAAAGTAAACAGCACCCTCAATATGTCCTCTCAGACTGAACACACGCTCTTAGTTTTCACATTTCATTGTCCTCCTTCTGACACAGGAAATACAATTATCATAATAATTAAGATTAATCTTAAAAACAATGGTACACTATATAGAAAAAAATATTTTTCACATGATTGCTAAACCACGAATGGGGCATTGTGTAGCCTTGTTTTTGTTACAGATATTGTTACTTTTAAGGGCAGACCTCTAACTTGTCATTCAAGATGAGGTGACCTAATTTACATATTTTTCCTTTTTTTATCATTTAACCTCTATTACAAATAAAACAAAACAGAGATCTATGCCACTAAATCTTAACTGTATAGCCACTTGTATTATCTTCCATAGATGCTTCAAGTCTTATGTGGAAGTTTCTACAAATTTTATATTTAAGAATACTCCATTAGTTTCTTCCCAATTTCAATCAACTGATCATTTAGACAACTTGCATAATTCCTTTTATTCACTGCTTTTAATGAAAAATTCCACTACATAATGGAAGAGAATTGACATTCTTCAAAATGTGATTTTACCTACCCTTGCATTTATGTTCAAGGATAATAGCATGAAAAATGTTTTATGAAATTGTCAAATATTTGCAAAATATAAAAAATATTAAAAATTCTGTCAAATATTTGCAAAATAAAAAAATATACATATCTTCTCATAAGGCATTTAGTTAGTAACACGAATTACTTGTTAACTGGCCTATATAAACTGTGCAAAAGTTATTGCAGTTTAACCTAACCAATGAAACCATTCCAAGACTCAAGGCTTGTCCAAGATTTCTCATCAATAGACGGACGAAAACTGGAGCAAAACCAGAAGTCTAAACAACTATGGAGAGGAGACCAAAGGGAATGAATGAAAATTTAAATATTAAATTAAATAAAGCTAAGGGTTACTGAAATATGCAAAATAGTTTCAACATAGCCTACAAGACATCATAGAGGAAACAGTGGGAGGACACCCTCTATGGCAAACAGGGTTGGATATGGTGTCAAGATACATATAAACAATACCTTGCACATAAGGGAGATTACATTTCACCCAAAAATTCTTGATTTATGGAGTATCTTCAATGAAAAATGTGCTGAAATTAATTTAAAAATATGCAATGCTGCATCTGAGATAAAAAAAAAAATCTGGTACTGATTTATATTAACATATACTAGTTGCTCTAAAAGAGTATAGACATGCATCACATTTCACTCAATAATAACTGCAAATAAACTACAAAGTACTTACCAAGTGGGAGCGAGGTGAGCGCATTATTATACATGTTGAGCTTGGTAAGGTAACTGGCTCGGGAAAAGATACCATATGGGATCTTATCCACAAGGTTGTGATCCAAGTTGATGGAGTGTACATTTGTGAACTGTGATGGGCCTCCAACTGGGTAGGAAGTGAATGAATTTCGGGACAGAGTGAGAGAAGAAAGGTTGGAGAGCGAGCTAAGCAGTCCTTCTGGTAACTGGGAGATCTGATTACCTTCTACATTGAACTCATCTAGGTGGATGCACTTACTTAATGATCGTGGGACTGACGTCAACCTGTTATACCTGCCAAGTAATTATGGGACAAATCTTATTCATGGACAATCTGCATCGTATTAAGAATACATCAAACTTATCACAAAACTTTTTATTTAATACATATTCATGTTCATGTGAAAAAAATGTACTAATTTCATGATAAAATTATGTTTCTTATATATCTACTTACCAAGTAATTACATAGCTGTATTTTCCACTTGTACAGCACCTTAAGGGCACTCTGGCCGGCTAATGCCATTTTTTAAGGACAGGACTTTGATATTCATACCACTTAATAAGGTGACTTGGGACATCTCCAAACCACATATGATTTTCGCCTTTTACCTTCGGTTTTGTGATGCCAGAGCAATTTATCCCGAAAATTATCATTTTTCAAATTCTATCTCCTCCCTTGATACTTTATATTAAGATCTGGGATTACTACCAAATATAAACCTGATGTAGACCTCCAATCAAATGGAGTTTTTTTTCTAAATAATTTTTTTGCTAGATATGAATTTTTTCATTATGGTAAAAAAATAAATCCTATACATCAGGAAAAAAATATTTTTAAAAAATGTTAAAAAAATTGGAAAAAAGGGATATATTTCATTGTTCTATAATGTCTTTCTAAGTTATATAGCTTTAAAACTAAGGGAGAAGGTAGAATTTAATGTCAATAAGTATTACAAGTATAGTTTTGAGATACATGCATTCAAAGTTTTTCTTTGTATATTTAGAAAGACAATGTTACTAAATCATGATTACGTATTATGAATTTTATATTTCATTTTGGGCATTAATAAACCAAAACTATGTTATCATAATTTAATCGTAAATGAAGATCCCTTTGCTCATCCTTCACTAACTCTGCTAATATAGCCGATATTGTGATGATCTGAACTCTTATGAGAGCGAACTTTCTTCTTCTGTATGTTAGCAAGATGCTTTGCTGGTCTTTTCCTATTTGGCATGATAAAAACCTTGCCGAAAAAAAGAAAAACAGACGTAAAAGCAAGCGAATGTCAGAGGTGAAACTCGAATGTGTGCTCTCATGTTTCTGCTCGCACTGAATGCTGTAAAGCTCAGTCTTCCTGTCTTGTGACTCATGGAATCTCTACAGATGCTACTGCTCACAATTTGTTTGATAATAATAATCAAAATTTATGATAACAGAAGAAATACTGCATTTCCTTGTATGGATCAGTGCTTTTGCCTTATTGAGTTACTTATACTAATAACCCTGTAACTATGAGAGTAAGAGGAATTTTGACAAAATATTTTGTAAAAGCATTCTCCATTGCCATACGAAGCTCCATGAATTTTTTTTAATGATTTTTTGTTTTTTGCCCTATATTGACCAGCTGCGTCCTTAAATTTGAAATTCATGGTAGCGCTTCTATTGTTTTTGTGTAGGTGACTACCCTGCTCACTATTGGGGAACAATAGAAACAACAAAACAGAGGAACTCACTTCATTCGTGCTTTTATGTCCATGAGAGGGGAGGAAGAAGGGCTCCGATCTGCTGTAATTACTTGGTAAGTAAATGTGAAACAACTTTATCATGAAAATACCATTTCCATATAAGTAACTAACCAAGTAATTACATAGCTGAATGCCAAAAACATTCAGATATGAAGATGAATTTGAAATAGATAAATGTTAGTATTGATAAAATGCCTGTTGTTTCCTTACCTGGTAAGAAAGCTACTGCAGGTGATTACTGCCTCTGGTTGGTGCTATCTTGACCTGTAGTGAAGTAATGGAATAGCCACGAGACATCTCTACTTTAAAGTGGGGGCTTTGGAGTAAAGGACAATCCGATTGCTTATAAGGCATGAACAGATGCCCATACCCTTGGTGCATTACCAAAAAATCAAAACACCAGACAATGCTGTCACCTGCAATGCAGTAAGTTCAAAACCATCACCCAACCATTAAGGATTGGAAGGTACTCCAGGTACTATGTACCCCCAAGGCTTCCTAATGACTCGACACCCTAATTCAAGGTGAAGAGATGCGGATAAGAAGGAATGCTTCCTACGCTTCTTCCCCCAATACCATGCCAGCCACCAATAACAGACCCAAGGTACTGCAATTTTCAAAGACTATCACTATTTCTTTCATACAGTACTGAAAGAAAGTGACAAATGGATTTACACTTCCAGTAAATAGACTGGAGAATTGCTGAAAGCAACATATGCCTGAAAGCATACGAGGTGGCGAGCGCTCTGACCTTAAAGGTAGGCAGGAAATCCTCCTGGATCTGTGAGTGCGACTCTAATATTAAAGTCCGTAAGAAAAAATCACAATCCATTTTCTGAAGAGGCTTGAGAGGGATTCTTGACAGAGCACCAGAGGTTACTAAAAGAGCCTCTGATTCTCTTGGTTCTGTCCACGTAATACCCAAGGACCCTCTCCTCCTCTTCTGGACCAAGGATGTCCATAAGATACTTAATGGTGAACAAACACAGCCAGGGGTTGGATGGTGCCTCGTTCTTGGCCAGGAAACCTAACGTAAATGTAAAGACAGAGTTTCCCTGGGTGAAAACAATTCGCTTGTCTATGGCCTATAGTTCACGCACTCGTTTGGCAGTAGCCACGGCTACAAGGAAGAGTTTTCTTGGTCAAGTTCTTAAGGGATATGGAACGGAGAGGCTCAAAAGCAGGGCCTGTTAGCCGCTTAAGAACTACATCCAAATTCCAAGATACAGTGTCAGCTCTTGACTGCTTGGAAGTTTCAAAGAAATTAATGAGATTGAGATTGGTAAGATCTTGGTTAGAGGCCAAATCTAGACCCCTATGTTAAAAACAGATCCCAGCACTGCTCTATATCCTTTTGGTGGTGGAGGAAGAAAGCCCTTTGTCAGTCCTCAGGAATAGGAAGAAGTCAGCTATCTGGGCTATAGAGGTTTTAGCAGATGAGATGTTATGACAGCTACATTATTGGCGGAAGACTACTCACTTAGACTGGTAGACTTGGCAAGAAAACCGACGTCTACATCTTGCAACAGCTTCCACAGATTGTCTTGAAAATCCTTTGCTCTGGCAAGCCCCAGGACACACTAAATCCTGTCACACCTAGAGCAAATAGTCGTTGACAAAACCTCCAAAGGCGAGGTTGTCTGAGTTGACATAGCTCTTGTGAGAGAAGTCTCAGAAAGTCCACTAAAAGTCTTGGAAGGTCTGGGAACCATTCCTTCAGAGGACAAAATGGAGCTATCAGGGTCATTGTTACATTGTAGTGTAACTGAAACTTGAAGACTTCCCTTACCATGTTGAATGGAGGGAAGGCATAGTCTAGACTTTACCTATTTAAAAGCATGGCGTCCGTCACCCATGCCCATGGGTCCGGGACCGGCGAAGAAGAAGAAGAAGAAGAAGAAGAAGAAGAAGAAGAAGAAGAAGAAGAAGAAAAGAAGAAGAAGAAGAAGAACGAAGAAAAGAAGAACGAAGAAGAAGAAGAAGAAGAAGAAGAAGAAGAAGAAGAAGAAGAAGAAGAAGAAGAAGAAGAACGAAGAAGAAGAAGAAGAAGAAGAAGAAGAAGAAGAAGAAGAAGAAGAAGAAGAAGAAGAAGAAGAAGAAGAAGAAGAAGAAGAAGAAGAAGAAGAAGAAGAAGAAGAAGAAGAAGAAGAAGAAGAAGATGATTATTCTTTGATGTGGCGAACAGGTCCACAGTCAGCCTGCCCCATATCTTCTCATAGGCTGTTGTAGATTATGGAGTTCAGGGTCCATTCTGTCAAGATTTGTCTGCGACAACTCAGTTCATTTTTTCTTGGATGAAACAGGGGACTAGCCTTAGTCCATGCTGGTCTGCCCAAATGAGAAGTTCCTTCGTGGCTTCACAAAGGGAGAAGGAATGGGTCCCACCTTGCTTCTTAATACAGGAAAGTTCCATGGTGTTGTCTGAGTGCACCACCACTGTCTTGTTTATGACTATATTCACAAAGGACATTAGGCTTAGATGGATGGTAGTCAGCTCCTTTACATTTACATGCAAGCTTCGCTACTCCGGAGACCATGTTCCGGAAACTTCACTTTCCCAGATAGCTCAGGGTTCACAGGATGCAGTGACTTCCCTTCCAAAAGTTTGTCTTTGGATGTCCATCACTGCAGGTCCAATTTTATTTCTGTCGTAATGGGGAACATCACAGAGTACGGTTGTTTTTCTGTCCCAATTAACACTTGGGAAGAACTGAAGGGCTATCATATGCAGTCTTCCAAATTTCACAAACTGCTCAATGATGTGAGTTCCCAGCAAACTCATCCATAGATGACTTGCAGAACATGATGGGAGAGAAAGAAAGCTGTGTACTCTCTGTAGGAAGGACTTATTCTTTTGAGGGATGGAAAAGCCTGAAAATTCAGTTCAGCCTCATCCCTAAATAGAGAATCTCCGGAGTCAGAGCCGTCTGCAACTTGTGTAAGTTTATCAAAATCCCTAGCTCTTGGGCAAGCAGGGTTCTCTGAAGGTCCTTCATGCACTGTACCTGTAACTGACATTAGAGAAGCAAGTTGTCCAGGTAAAGGCATACCTTAATAGGGCTCAAAATTGTATGACTATGTCCTCGAAGACAAACCTGAGATACTTCCTGGAGTCTGGATGAACAGGAACATGGAAATAGGCATCTTGCATAGCAAGGGTGATTATCCAATCCCCCTGTTGAATGGATGATAGTACCGACTGACTTGCTTCCATTTTGAACTTCGTCTTCTGGACGAAGTAGTTCAGAGGACAGGTCTCCAACCCCCATATACCTAGGGGCTAAAAAAACCATTTGTAAAAGCCTTTTGATGAACAGTCTTCTGCCTCGTCTATGGCTCTTCTCTTTAGGAGGGATGACACTTCCTCTGAAAGAGCCGCATACATCTCGGAGCCTTTCAAGTAGGCTGTCAATGCGATCGGCATGGACACTAGTGGAGGGTACTCCTTAAATGGAATCAAGTAGCCCTCCTTGAGGCTCTTGAATGTCCAAGGCTCCATGCCTCTGACACTCCACCTCTCCCAGAAAAGAAGTCAGACTCCCACAGGTGCACAAAGGACTGAAGGATCATGTTTCAAGAGGATGGCCTGCACAAAGTCCTCTAGATGGACCTCGCTATAAAACGTACCTTGAACCATGTTTTGGAGGGAAAATTCTGTCTGACTTCACAAAAGGGCTGCTGTTGCAGCAGAGAGACAGACTTAGTTGCAAAAGATGAGGGCTCTTTGGTGCACTTCAACAACTGAGCCAAAACCTCTTGAGTTGACTTTTCCTGTATGTCGGTTGCAACCTCCTTGACTATAGAATGAGGAAACATACTGCTGATCTAAGGGAGTACAAAGTAATGCCCTTTGGTCGTGAAAGAGCACCACAACTCTCTCTTCTTTAGCACTCCTAAGGCAAAAAAGGCTGCAAGCTTCAAGAAGCCATCTATTATGGCTTAATCTGCACACAACAGTATGCCTAGCCAGTCCACAGAAAAATCCACCTCTAAAGCACTGCAGTCTTCAATTCTCCAAGCGAGCACCCCAACTATCCAATCATGGAAGCTTAAATATTCAAATACCTTGAAGACACTACAGCAGGCGATCTAATTCTGACGGGTGAACATTACTTTCACTGACAAGAAAGTAGAACGGCAGGCTGAGTCAATGAGACCCAAGAAGCCACCCTGGAAAGAAGAAACACCACCCAAGGATGGGGCTGCTTCTGTTGCATAAGACAGGTATCTCCTAGCTGTCAATCTCGATGGTGGAAAGGCAAAGGAAGCCTTCCCTTGCTCCCTTTCCGCTACGAGCCAACTCCTTAAGAGCTTTCCTAGAAGAGGAAAAAAGGACTATCTTGGGAAGGCAAAAGCTGGGATTCAGTTGGTTCCTCATCAGGAAAGTAGAGGCAGGCAAAACTGGAGCAGTTGGCTGAAAATGCGACGGAAAAGTCGATAAAAAAAAATATCTCAAAGTGTATGCAGACAGAGCTGGTTCTTGGTCTGTCTGTCTCCTCAAAAGAAAAGATCAGTTACAAGAGTACAGTAGTACCTCGAGATACGAAATTAATCCGTTCCTAGGCACCCTTCGTATCAAAGTTTTCGTATCTTGGACCACATTTTACATGTAAAATGGCTAATCCGTTCCAAGCCCTCCAAAAACACCCCAGTAAATTATATTTCCAGGCCTAAAACACATGTTCTAGGGTTACGACGCCGATCCAACGGAAGAAATATGACTCCAAAAAGGCAAAATACTGTACATACTTGAGTAATATTCAACTGCATGTAATGTTCAACCCCATTTTTACTCCATATATTAGGACTTTAGCATATGTCCCTTAGCAATAAGCCTAGCCTATGTTAGCGGTTGCTACTGTAGCCTAGTCTATGATTCTGACATCTAAACCTAAGAGCTAAAAGCTTAGAATATGCCAATAAAAAGTATAAATAATCAGTATGTACTCATTTCAAATAATTATTAATTAATCATTAACTATAATACACAAACAAACAAACAAAAAAACCTTCCAATCAATTGTTTACATTCAGCTCTTACCCGTCTTACGAGTACCGAATGAACGCCAAGCAATCATTTTTCCTAGCATACAGTAAGCCATAAGCCATAAATTTTCATTAGTATCTCTCTTCAACTAATGAAACTACCAAACAGTATAATAACCATTCATTTCTATTCTTTATTCTATCTTTACCTAATGGAGATACCGAGTTACTGACAGCTATAATGAAACATACGTATACGTAACGTAATAATAAAACAGAAGAAGAATTCTAAAAAATACGTATTTGTTGGCAGTCTGATTTATTTTATATTTTATGATATCTAATTCACAATTTTTTATTAAATGTATTGCATGACTCATTTCAAATAATTATTAAGTAACCATTAACTATAATAAACAAACAAAAAAAAGCTTCCAAACTTCTGTTTACATCCAGCACTTACGAGTATCGAACGATCGCCAAGCAATCACTTTACACAGTAAGCCATAAATTTTCATTATCTCTCTTCCACTACTGAAACTACCAAACAGTATAATAACCATTCATTTCTATTCTTTATTCCATCTTTACCTAATGTTTTTTTTTTATTAAATGTATTGCATGAATAAGTTTTTCAATTTACAGCATCCTTTTACCAATAGAATACTTAAAGCACAAGGGGTAGATGCTGACCAATAGGAGAGCAGGACCTTATGGGGTGACTAGCATCAGGAACCAATGGGAGAGCGGGAGGATGGTGGCGAGTTTACTCAGTTGGCGGCGCGGGAGTTTTAAAATTGTTCTCGGTGGTCCGGGCGAATCTCGGGACTTTACAGCAACAACCTTTTGTATCTTGAAAACTTTTCGTATGTAGAGCTGTAAAATTTTTCGTATTTGCTTTCGTATCTTGAGTTTTTCATAAGTTGAGCCTTTCGTATGTCGAGGTACCACTGTACATCCTTGGAAGCTTTAGTCCAAGTTGGAGCCTTATAGAGAAAACCCAGAACCTGCTGCCTGATGTGTGCAAAAGAGGGGTCTTTCACTACAGAACTAGAGGAAGACAGGGACTCGGCTGGCGCTGGGTGCTTGACAGTTGGCGCCAAACTAAACTCACAGTAACTGGCGTTGGGCGTGCAGAAGCTGGCAGCGTTCCCTTCGGAGTTGGTATGGGCACTTTGAGACTGTGACTGTTGTATGTCGCTCAGGCAAGTACAATGGAACTTATGTGGGCACCTAGACAACGATGAGGAGCATTTCTTGCTTAAGGGGTGCTTGGGTACCAAATACTGCCGCTCTGAAGACCACCACTCAGGTCAAAGGTAATCTGGGCTGTGCCAGGCAATGCCAACTAGTTTAGGAGTGAGATAAGGATCTCTAGTCCTCTTAAACAGAAGTCTAACTACCCCTACGTTTCTTCAGGGGGCGGAATTTGCTGGGAAAATGCCTATGATGCCTCATGTTGGGGCTGAACTCCGAGTTTGAAGACAAGTGGTGGACATTGACAGATGCTCTTCCAACGACAGTCTGAGGATCTTCAACTAGGTGAACCGTAAGTAACAAGTTCTACCAAGGGGGTAAACTGCCTGTGGGCAAACCCCACCGACCTCCTTTGGAACTTCGGAATATCCTCTCCCAGGTTCAGGGGATTGTGACAGGGACCTTTGTCTGATGAGTCAGTGGACAGACAGCCAACTCCTCCACTGGCACTGGCACAACGCATTTGTCTATAAGGACTTGTCAAATTTGTAATCGAAACTGGCGATGTGATCATGATCAGAAGCATGGGAGCTAAGCACATGAGAGGATGGTACAATATTAGGAGGATTAAGGATGGGAGACAAGGCTAGACCAGAGGAAGAAGGTATAGTTCAATCATCTACAATCCGTCTGGGAACATGCTCTAAACTACAGCCCTAATCTTGGCTCTTGAGGCCACCTTCCTTTTCCTATCTCTACCTTGCTTCTCTAAGTGAGATTTTAATACCTTCCACTGGCTTTCGTTCCATTCCTCACATTTGTCACAAGTAAGATTCTTTGAACACACTTGTCCTCTGCAGTTCTAGCAGATAGTATCAGAGTTGTAGGTTGCTTTAGTCAACAGTTTTAAAACACTCCCTACAGCATCTGATGCTGGAGGAATTGGAGTCCCACATTATTAGAGGTCACAAAGGTATAATAGCTATCTAAACTAAGCTGGAAGGCTACCAGAAAAGCGAATCCTTCACCGGATCCTGGAAAGATATTCCCAAAATAGAATTGAAATAAAAACCCACAAAGGTCCTGCAACCATTCAATGTTTTGTTGAAAGCAGGCAGAAAAGAAGCGAGTTTCTCTGTTTTGTTGTTCCTATTGTTCCCCAATGGTGGACAGGATAGTCACATACACAAAAACAATATAAGCACTACTACAAATTTCAAATTTAAGCTGCTGCATGAGAAGAAAAATATAGCTATGTAATTACTTGTTAAGTTACTTATACAAAATGAAATATATATATATATATATATATATATATATATATATATATATATATATATATATATATATATATATATATATATATATATATATATATATATATATATATATGATGGTAGGCATTCAGCAAACAAAGCTATTTAATGCAACAAAACAAACTATGTATTACCTGAGTCCTAAGCAGATGAGATTTTTTAGGTTTCCAATAGTGTGGGGCAAATCCAGCAATTCATTGTGCTGTAAATGAAGAGTTTGCAAGCAGATGCAATTGCCAATCTCCTCTGATAAATGTTCAAGATGATTGTTAGCAACATCTAACGTCACTAGGCCTTTCAACTCACCAATACCGGGGGGGAGTTGCCGTATCTTATTCTCCCTTAAAGACAAGTTTATCAAGTTCTGAAAGCAAAAACAAAAAATTTTTTTTATAATATATATATATATATATATATATATATATATATATATATATATATATATATATATATATATATATATTATATATATATATATATATATATATATATATATATATATATATATATATATATATATATATATATATATATATATATATATAGCTATATATACTTACCAAAAATAACAATACATCACGTAGAACAACATTAAATAGAAAGACAGTACAGGTAAACAGTGCAGTTAGTCGATAGCAGTGATTAGACTAATTGTGCATGTCATGATTGTGTTGTAAACCTATCATGTAAACATATAAGTGAAAATCTTGTGAGTGCACTTGTATATGGTTTATCTTTCTTTATAGCGAATCGACCTTCTGCTTTAATGATTGCGTCATCCCTAAGTAAATTTTTAAAATATTGTGATCTTCCTCAATGTTTACAGAGCTGCCAATGTTAAGCATGAAAGTAACTTCCCTGCTCACTATAAGAAAAGTTTGACCGATCTTAAAAAAGGACAATACTATCCACATCACAAAAGCTGATAAGTCAAATAGTATAGTAATTTTAGATAAAGCTGGCTGCATATCACATATGCAAGCCTTACTGAATGATGATGTGACTTACAAAAAACTAACAAAAAATACCCTTGATCAGGTTCATAAAAAACTTTAATAGCACAGAGAAAAAAAAAACTTAAAGATAAAACAGAACTACTACACAAATTGGCAGTCAAATTTCCTTTGCTACCTTACCCGTACGGATTAGTCAAAACGCACAAAGAAAATAACATTAAGCGGCCTATTATTAGTAATGTTGGCTCAATTCCATATAAACTTTTGAAATATATCACTAAGATCTTGTCCCCATTACTTGGAACTATCTCAGATTCTCATATATATAATTCTCTAGATTTAGTTGGTAAATTAAACAAAATTACTGTTTGGCCCACTGATGAATTTGTTAGTTTTGATGTATGTTCTAATTTTACTAAAGTCCCTATAGACTATTTTACACTATGCAGAAGCCAGGTACTATGTCGTACCTCTAAGTAAATGGGGATACAATCCACAATGAAGTAAATTGTATCCCCATTTTACCCTATCTTAGTAATGAACTAACTTAGCTTGAATTACCTCTACCTGTAAGTCACATTATTTCACTCACTAGGCTTTGCATTTGTGATTGTAAGCTTATATTCAATGGTGAATTTTATCAACAAATATTTGGCATAGCAATGGGCAACCCTTTATCACGACTCCTCTCAAACTTGTACATGGAATCCTTTGAACAACACTATTTACCTAATATCATTTATATTCCTTTAAGTTGAATTTAATAAAATAGAAAAATAGGGAAAGATTTATGTTATCCTTCACATATATTAGATATTTGCTATAATAAAGCCCACAAAAAGTTTTATAATGTAAGTAACATGGAGAAAGAAACTTCTAAGAACATTCTCCGTTCACCTTATTTTAACGGATTTGAAACCATTAAATCACTGTTAAAATCCTTTAAGGTCAACCTCGTTTTTTCCTATAACACACTAAAAGG
>NC_061107.1:107001501-107009001 GCF_015104395.2 Macrobrachium nipponense
ACACTTCTGAATGAATGCAAGATGCATAACTGTTCCTTTATAACAAGAAACAGATAACAGGTGAATGTAAGAATTATAAGTGCATAAACTTGCTAGTATACCTGAGGAGGAGGAGCATGGCAGGATTATAAGTGACGTTAGAAATACAATAAAGAATGACATGGAAATTATTGTGGGTTTAATACATAAGGTCTGTGGATGGATTATTGTCTGTTAGTAACTTTTAGTTACAGCTCAGACAGATGATAGCCAGACTGACATTGAAAAAAATTTGGATTTTGAACATAACGGTGTGTGGGTCAGCGTCTGTTAACTTTTGGTTAGAATTTAATAAGCGAGTTCAAAATAGCTGCATATGGCTTACATGGACCTAAAGGAAGCTTATGGCAATTGAAAGAAAGGCAATGTGGAGGGGTTCAAAATAATTTGCTGAAAATAACATTACTTGTGATTTAAGTGAAGATTGTATACAGCAATATCTTGAGATACGAGCAGCCCAACATACAAATTTTTTTAGATACGAGCTGCAACTCGGTACATATATTTGTCCGAGATACAAGTGTTTCGGGAGACTGCCACTAGTTGGCATGCATGGGTCCAGCATCAGCACAACCAGCATCTTGTTCATTCTCATGTTACCAGCTAAATCAAGTTGGATCTTGTGCACTGTACTCGTTTTTTGCATTTATTACTGAACTTCTATGTGTGCCATCATGGGGCCAAAGAAAGTGAGTATAAAGGACAGTGGTGAGAAGAAGAGAATGATGTCGATAGAAGTAAAGCAAGAAATAATAGAAAAACATGGGCATGGTGTACAAGTGATTGAACTGGCAAGGCTGTACAACAGCACTACATCTACAATTTGTACCATCCTTAATCATAAGGATGCCATCGAAAGTGCAACACCAGCAAAAGGAACTACAATTCTGTCCCAATTAAGGACAAATATCCATGAAGAAATGGAGAAGCTTCTGCTGGTGTGGGTGAAAGAGGAGGAACTGGCAGGAGATACAGTGATGAAGACTAATATGCAAAAAGGCGAGTATTATATATGTACGCTGACTTGAAGAAGAAGTGCATTATTTTTACAATCAATTTTTTGGGGTTTCATTTCAAGTAGGGAAAGTGCAGTTTTAGTCTTATTTAAAGTGAAGAAAATGCAGTTTTAGTTCACATTGTGTTAAGAAAGTGCAGTTTTAGTTTATGTGTCTACAGTGCCCGCATCCCTTCCTCTCTCCCTCCCTCCCTCCTCCGCCATTCACCTCCATTAGCCGCACTCGTCTGTCTCCAAGGTAAGAATATAGTACTAAATAACACCTTTTCTTTTACTTCATATATTTTGTTATGCACTGATAAAGTATATGTGTGTTTCTAAATTAAAAAACTTTTTTTCAAAATTTAGGATGGTTTGGGGATGTTACACAGGGCTGGAACGGATTAAAGCTATTTCAGTTATTTCAAATAGGCTAAATTTATTTGACATACGAGTAGATTGACTTACGAGCTCGGTTACAGAACGAATTAAACTCTTATCTTAAGGTATTACTGTATTAGGTTTGTAGGTGAGAATGATTGGCTCAGCGTAAAATTGAGGCCGAGACAAAGGTGGGCACTATGTCTGTGGTTGTTTAATAATTTAATGGCTATTTATACAAGTTAGTCAGGGAGAGAGCTGTCCAAGCACAGCAAAAAAAAAAAAAAAAAAGAAACTACACTCTAATAAGAGTTTGATTGTTTGCAGAGAAGAGAAACATGAAAATAAAAGTAGGCAATCATGAGTAAGGTATTGAATACAAGTGGAAACCTACAAGTGAAGCAAATGTACATACAGACAGCGGACGAGTACCATATTGGTACTTACAGAAATATTTTTGTAAACTGTACAATGCAAGAAGAGGTGAATCACATAGTAGTACTTGAAAAATGAAATTAAAAGGATATGAGCAAAATATTGTGAAGAAACTTGGAGTGTATAGGGATGCCAAGGATGGAATGTATAACGGCCTGCTGAGCCAACTCTTTGTTATGGAAGTGAAAGGTGGATTTTGATGGTAAATACAATAAAGGAAAAACAAGAACCCTTTAAAAAAGAATAATGTATATAGCTAATGTGGTAAAAGGTTTACCTTAGGCAAAAGGATGGATCAGTGTGTTAAGGGCTGGTTAGGTCATGAAATAAGAATGGAGGATATTAGACAGCTTAAACAAATACACACAATACAGAATGTTAGGAGGGAGATTTATTAATGCTATCGAGCTGGGAAGGATAGAGAGGAAAAGCTAGAAAGGGATGGATAGATGGGGGGAGGGGGACCTGAGAGGAGGAGCCTTGCAATAGTGCTGCCACCAATCATGTGGAAGCTTCTAAACATAATACTCGTACAAAATTTGGAGTCTATATGTGAAAGTGGCATTGAGTATTGTCTTCACTTAAGAGCTGCATCCTGTTAAGATACTACTTAAAATGGAAAAACTGTATAAGGTGAACAAATTTTAGTCAAATGAAAAAAAGAGTAACCCTCAGAAACAGGTAGAAAACTATCATGTTTAAGTAAGCTTAACTCACTCAACAAAAACAATGTCTAAAAAGAACCAAACTTTTATTGAATGAAAAGCCTAGACAAATACAAAAGTTATATTTCTTCACTCTACTAATGAGCTTATTCTTACTATATATAATACAAAATTAACAATTACTTACTGTTAGGTTCTTGATGTCTTCACCAACAACCCTGATTCTATTGAACCTGAGAAAAAGTATAGTGAGGGAAGTTAATTTGTAAACTACTTCAGGAATTTCATTGAGCTTGTTATGGCGAAGATCAAGAACTCGCAATTTTTCCAGATTGGCCAATGTATCCGGCAACGACGTTAAGGAATTTTCTGATAATCCCAAGGTTTCGAGATTTACCAGAGAGCCAATTTCAGGTGGTAGTGTCACCAATTTGTTGCTGAAACAAAGAAACAAATGGCATGATACATAATGAAAAATAAAATTATCTTAATCATTTTCCTTAAAAATCTATATCTGCATTCATACAACAGAAAAATAAATATTTCTAGCTAGGCAAACCATCCTTTTTCCATAATCAATTTCTTAGTTTTCTTTCACTTGGATTTTGTAAAATGTGTAACATGATAATTTAAGGATCAAAGATTATAAGAAGCTATTACAATAATTTCAATTAAAAGTTAACTATATATACTGAATTACAAGAAGAAAGCACACCCATCAGCTTTTACAAATGTGAGCAAGGTTAATACATGTGCCACAAGTGTTTCAATCAAAATGAGAAAGAAGTTGCCTATGCAGCTGTATGGTAAATTGATGTTCAATGTTCGTGGTAAACTGATGTTTAATGCATCATAGTACTTTTTAGTTTTTCTTTTCAATTTCTGTATATTTTTTAGAGAGTTGCAAGTCACTAGGGATAATCACACATCTGATGAGAACTGATTTCCTAACCAAGTAGTTCATACATGAAAATTATGTATTTATGAACTACAATTTTACTGGCCATTCACCTATTTTCTCCTTGTCAGCAAATTTTTTGTCTCAACATCAAACTTTCTTGTTGTGCTAACTAGACCAAGTCCAGACAATTTATGTAAGCAATAAAAAGCAAATGACCAAGCACCAACCTTTAAGGACATCATTTGTGACTTGCCAACCAGAAGACATATTATGATAACTTGATTGGTTTTCTATTGTTTAGTCAGTCTCCATCCAATCTACATCATCTTTACTTTTGCTATATTTCATGGGGTAATTTATTAACTGCCTTTTGGATCTGGATATCAGATATAGCATTAATCTAACCCTCTACTTTTTATCATATACAGTAAAATGTCTAAAAGGTTGGTTAAATCTCCCAGTAATCACTCTAAGTGGAATTCATTAAGACCAGTGTGCTTATTTTCAATCAACTCTATTTAATTTTTATTAATTCTTGTATTATTTTTTTTTATTTTCCTATTCAGTCATTTGTTTGGTATAGTATTATGGCACTTGGAATTAAGCGAGATGTCTGACATTGGAATTAACTGAGATGTCTTCATCTTTGTACACACTAGCAGAACATTCAAATGATCAGCCATGACCGAGTTACTAGTAATCTTAACATTATTTTTTTTTTTTTTACTGTGGATCAGCAGTACTCTTGAAAGGCTTTCTACTCTTCTTAAGCAAATAAAGGTTCAGGGCTGCATCCACAGCAAAAGCAAATTCCCAAATTCTGTGACGTTGGAATCGTGCGCTGCTACAGCTATCGTAGCATTCACCCCCATAAACTGCAAGACAGAGGGAGGAGGGACACCCATAGACAGATGAGCCAGCAAGAAGCGTGATGTCATATAGTAAGACAGCAACCCAAGCAAGGTTGGAACCCCTGATAGGCCTAATGTCGTCTAATCCCCTCCATCCTGTGTGTATTGGGGCTGAAACATGCAACAAAGACAGTGATATCAGCTCCCCCTCTCCCTGCGGCAAAGGGAAGAGCATAAAGGCAGTCCCCAGTTATCGGTGGACTTGGTTATAGGCAATCCAGTTTTATGGGGCTTGCCTAGCACCATAAAATCGACAACTTTCGGTGCCATAAGGGTGCTTCCTGATAATCTGTTATCAGCACCATAAGTGCCTTAAATCACTGAGCTTCAGTTAATGGCAGTTTTCGCTCATCAGCACACCCCCGCCAATAACCGAGGACTGCCTGTAATTAGGTACAAAATTGCACAAAATCCCTCCTGATGCTTCCAAAAACTATCATTAAAAGAAACTGAAGGGTGTATAGGAAGCATCAAAAACAGGTGACGAAACATAAGGAACAGCAACATGCAAAGTTGGAACAAACAAAGCTGAAGATGCTTGGTCATCCAAAGATGGCGGCACCTCCTTTCTCCAGTACTGACCCTCTTCATAAACTTTTTGCATTGTTCCACCAACCTACGACAAATTGAACATGGATTAGTAATTGGACATACATTTTCTCTGCACCTACTGCATGTTAGGTGAGGAACCATAGACACCAAAGTTAAAAATCTCAAACAAGGATACCCAGTAACTCCAGGGCATTTCCTTTGTTTTGTGCGAGATCTCAAATAAAGCTTCGTTGGTGAGGCAAAACACTCCATGATGTTAAGACCAAAGGTTTGTTTCGTATATAAACAAAGTAATTTTCATAAATAATTCAACATACTCATAATCATTACTTATATAAAAAATCTGTAACCCAAGTTTAGCTGAAACTGATCCAGTGGATATATTTCCTTAATTAACATATTAAGAGTCAACTTCACATCTCTGTTGCTTGCACTGCATATCACACTGCCTTCAACAGAGTAACACTTTCTCTCTCTTTCCAGGCTGGTGACACACTGATAAAGCTCAGAAATACCCTAAACTCTTATATATAAAAAGTAGGAACATCATTTGATAACGCTAAGCTAAATTAGGGGTAAATTGCAACTTTTTTGTAACAGAATGACAGTCTGACATAGTACATCAAACTCTCGCCTTCCTCTGATTACTGCATTTAACCCCTTCAGCACTGGGACGTACACATGTACGTCTTTTACGGTACAGTAATAAAAGACCAGGACGTACGCGTGTATGTCTTTCATCCCTCCTCGAAAAGCTAAGCGTTTTCTTTAGCTTGGATGGTTTCCAGACGCAGTATTGTGTACGAGAGAGGTGCTGAACTCCACCCACAATTCATTCTAACCAATGAGCGTCCGATGGACGTTGTGACGTCATTTTCATATGGGTTATTAGGAGGGGTGCTGGCCAACATATACCAGTGCGCCTCAGGCTATTATCTGAGAAGGATGATTACGATTTTGTCCGTAAACCATGTAGATTTGAATTCTAAACCTTTTTCCCTTTTGATTGCAGTTCTTTTATGTTTTTTTTTTTTCAGTATCATGTCAGATGATAGTGTTTCGGAGTCAGGGTCTCAGTACCTGCCAAATCTATCAGATGATGATTATAGTGATAATTTCTTAGAGGTTAACAGTGACAACGAGTGTCTGGAAGACATTGAACCTCTTGTCGATGAAGGCTGGCAGTTCATAACTGATCCTTCTTGTGACTTGCGCCCAGACCCAGCCCCCCCTGATTCACGGAGGGTGGCAATGGGATTCCTGCTTACGTGATGCATTTTTTTCTCCTTTTTTGTGGTGATGTAATTGACAAATTGTGTGAATGGATGAATGCTCGGGCAGAGTAGTACTTTCATTCAACAGGAAAGCGTAAGGTGAAAGGACTTCTATAGAGGCCTGTTACTCATGATGAGATGTGTTTTTATAGCTTGCTGATGATAATGGGGGTGAATAAACTGCCCCATATGTATATACGTATTAGTCACGAGATGCTGTTGCTTTTATTATCATTATTATTATTATTACTGTTTTATTATTATTATTACCAGCTGCCTAAACATTCATTGATGTATACGCGGTTTCTGTATGAAACCTAGGAATAACTGTTTCAGTATTTTACTACTACTTTACTACTTTTTCTGCTACTTTATTTCTATTACTTTACTACTATTTCTACTACTTTATAACAGTTCCTACTTCTGCAATTACTTTTTCCACTAAATATTCCTATTTTTTCCGATATTCTTACTATATTTTTTGTAATTTTTTGACAATGGGGTAAAAAATATTCATTGATATCCGTACACACAATGTTTTCACATAAGAATATGAAGGAAAAATATGAATAACATAAAATTTAGTGGGAGCAAGTAACGATTGATACTCGCGGTCGACAGGGGGTCTCATGCGGTATGCAAGCATTGGCAGCAATGCAGCAGGCCAGTGGCGAAGGGGTTAATGGTACAAGGCCGATTTCTTTTTGTTTAGATCCAATTTATTCCCCATAATGAATGTTTCAAGTTAAAAGAAAACTCCTTTTTATGAAGAGATATCACTACTCACTGTAGAGACTGATGATGACTCAGAGCAGCAGCTTAGAAACCTCAAACACAGACTGAATAATTTATCTTATTCTGAAAGGTAAGGACACCAATAGATCCAAATAGGTTAAAGCAAAAGAAAAACTCGTATGCTAGACAGCCAAATCCTAGCAAAAAAACTTATCTGCAACATGAACCCTCAAGTCTTGAACATCCCGAAACACAAATTCTGAAAGACTAAAAAATTACTAAGCTCCCAGATAATGTGTAAAAGATAAAAAGAAAGATGCATAAAAATATTATTTTCAATACAAATGTTTTCAAATTACCTTCGATAACAAAAGAAAAATACTAAGAAAAGTATCTGGGCCCTCTTTTCCTAAAGGGGCAATATCCCCTCGGGAGACGGACCAGCATACTCATAACACAAGCGTGACAAAGCAGAAGAAAATGGCACATCTACTGCAATTTGCATCTGTCCCAAGGAAGGTAAACACGGGAAACAAGGAAGGCCGTCTAAAAATGTTGATATCCCTGGAACTTCTGGGCTGAATAAATATGAAACAAAATATAGGCATTGATC
>NC_061107.1:107016501-107047434 GCF_015104395.2 Macrobrachium nipponense
GAATAATCGTAACTTACGCAAGAAGTCTCCCTTTTTACTTTTTCTAATCTGGGATTTTTTTCCAGATTTGCTGAGTCACGTGTACAAGTCTTCACGCCCACAAGTGCTGCATTACCGCAAGATATGAATAATTTTGAAAGCCAGCATTTACGTGAATCTCATTTTAGCCAGCTATCCCCTTGTGGGAGATAATATTGGTCCCCGTGCGGATAAGCTGCATTTACTCTTTATCCAGGCCATTTCAACAGTCTCTTGTATAAATGTATGTAAAGTAATTAGCTGAATTTTCTATTGATCTTTTTCTCTAAAAATAATATCAAAAAGCCCCCTTTTTTGAGGTAAGTTAAAATTCCAGTTACTTGCATGTCCATATAATACGTAATATTTTCCGTTTACGTATTCGGTTTATACGAGGCCCTGATACATAAAAGTGACGAACCTTGCCGAGGATTCGAACCTAGCTTGCTTAAAAAGCTTGTAAATTGCGTTATCCCTTGTAAAATGTAAAACTGTAAATGATTTTACAAAGCTTAAATCAAAGCTCACTTGCAGCAGGAGACACACGCACGACTCTCGGTACGGAAGGCAAATCATTCATGAAATATGATTATTTATAACCAATGTTAGCTTAAGGTACGTTTAAGCAGTTTTATTTGAAGTTTTAAATAAGTGTTAAGTGAGAAATATTATTATATTGTAACGGCAAGAGCGCCGAGCGAATTCTGTTATTTTGTATTGGAGCTCGCACGAGACACGAGCACGTGTGGTAGATAGATGCCAGAAAGTACTAGTTCAAACTAGGAAGTGCTTTGCCAGGGTATATTGCTGTGTTAGAAAAGCCTAGCTAGTTAGGAGTGTACTACTAATAGTTACGGCAAAAGAAGTGTTACTTTCTTCTGTCTGTGATATGTTAGGGGAATCCATTTTAACTTAGTTTACATTTCAAGTGTTGGTAACTGTATAGCCTGCCAGCTCTTGTCAGCTTGCGCATGCGCTCTCTCAGGCCTGCCAGCCAACCGTTGTTTCACACAACGCAAGCCATGTTTTTATCCCTTTAAGCATTATCTCAACAATTTAAGCAAGTAACGCAAGTCTTGAAGTTTTAACGTAATATCAATCACCATACTAGTATCTATTGTTCTGCCAGAAAATTTAATGCTGTTTTTCTTTGAATAAGAAATTAGAATTTCTTGTAATCTCCTTCGCGTTTACAGAAAATTAGCTGTCTCGTCACCGCATGTAGCGGGTCACCACTCGTTTTCACCTCGTATCGCTCACGCAAGCGGAAGTTTCATTTCACTTCGGACTTAACATAACCTCTTTTTACAAATGTTTTGCTAACATTGTGCCAACATCCTTACCACCATTTTCACTCGTCACAGGGACCTAGTAAAGTTAACGTAAATCTTAAAAGTAGATTACATTAACCCTAAACGCCGAGCTGGTATTTCCAAAAGTGTCTCCCGTATGCCGGCGGCGTTCGCGAGTGAGCGCCGAAGCAGAAAAAAAAGTTTTTTTCAAAAATCACAGCACGCTTAATTTTCAAGATTAAGAAATAATTTTTGGCTCCTTTTTTTGTCATTGCCTGAAGTTTAGTATGCAACCATCAGAAATGAAAAAAAAAAAACATCATTACCATATATAAATATATTGGAATATATGACAGCGCAAAAAAAATTTCATATATAATTGTATACAAATCGCTCTGTGAGCAAAACGTTAAAGCTAACGAGTTCATTATTTTTTTCGTTGTATTGTACACTAAATTGCAATGATTTTGGTACATAACAAATTGTAAAATGTATAATTATACAAGTAATGAATAATATGCATCTTTTCCCTGAATCTTCTAAAAAGTTATACATTATTTCACTGTATCCTATAATATTGTATGTATTCTAATATTTTTGTGTTATAAATAACATAGTGAATGTTTGGTTTGGAAATCAGCTGATGACGAATAAGAGTTCATTTGCCATATTTTAACTCATGTAGTGAGCATATTTTCTTGCTTCTAGTTAGCATAAACAAATCTACAGGTCATTTTTTGTTATACAACAAATTTTTAAGTTGAAATATGGCTTGAGTAAGTCTCATTGTGAACTATATTATTTTTTTCATTAACAGATTGCATTTGGAGCATGTTTATTGCATAAAAAAAAGTGATTCTTTCATTCGCTATTTTCACTTGATTTCATCGCAATACAAGCTTTACTTTATTTACCTTTTATCTACGTGAAAACAACAGTAAAATTTGTTTCAAGCCCAGTAGTTTCTGATCAAAATGATTTTCTCTCTATATTTTATCTGCAATTGTGTTTGATGGCATAACTTTTCTGGAGTTTTATCCTTGTTGCCGATGCATGATACCATTCATTAGCAGCTTGAACAGTTTCTCCGCTTCAGCTACAACTTGGCTTAAATTCAACAGAATATTTCCCTGCTGTCTTTGATCTATTGCATTTAAAATTGCATAAATATATCAGTCCTATTCTACATAACGTCATTTATAACATAACTACGGTAATTGTTTACTATCATATGATGGTTGAAATACACCAAACGGATGTTGCTTTTATCCAATTCGGTTTGTATAGTATATAAAAAAAAAAAAAAAAAAAAAAAAAACATAAAAAAAAAAAAAAAAAAAAAAAAAAAAAAAAAAAAAAAAAAAAAAAAAAAAAAAAAAAAAAAAAAAAAAAAAAAACAGGGTTCCCCAAGTCCAGGAACATCACCCCCATTATTCCTGTTATTTCATATGGGAAAAATATGTTTAAATAACTCATTTTTAATTAACGCTAGCTCTCCAGGAACGTAACCTTTGCGTTAATTGAGAGGTGATTATTTATATATATAACTACTGCGAACAGGCAAATTTTTCGTAAATAATAGGGGTATATGTTCCAGAGAGAGGTCCGGGAAAGCACGAGTCTGCAAATAAGGGGGGTTCACAATACATATAAATTCTAGTATACAAGTGTTTCCATAGCACTTTACCTATACAAGTAAAATTCCACGAGATGAGTAAGATTGTGGACAGACGAAGGTAACTGTGTGATACTGGAATTGCTAAGATCCAATCGTAGAGCACCATCATCCTTACACCTGCAATGCAGTAAAATATCTCCATAAGTTAATCACATGCTGTATATGGAATAAAAATAATACAAGAAAGCAAATCAAAAGATAGTTACTTGCAAAATTTCTAAGAAAACTAATTGCACATTAGGTCCTGAATCAATAAGAAACGTTCTGTTCTGTACATATTAGATATCCAAAATCTGTCCATGATTAATGATTCTAGAACCCTTTCAAAATTGGTCTTACTAATCTACAGAGAAAGCATAGATATCAATGAACAAATTTAATTCACAAAGATAAACATAACTAATTATCAAATCCAGTATAACAATCTTTGTATGTTTCAATGACTGAATGTAGTGTCAAGCATGAAATAATTCTCCAAAATGTAGTTTGTTTTCATTCAGGTTTTACTTCCTGTTGCAGTAACAATATCCCACTGCAACTGTCTCCCTGGCAATGCTATTTATGCTTCTTATGCTCAAATTAAAGAGAAGCTCCAATACTATATTCGAGGCGAAGTCTCAACTCCTGTAACCTCCTACCAGCCTGGTGTAATGATTGGCCAGAGCAGTAGGGCCCTGGTCCTGAATGCCCCTTCAAAAGCAAGGAAGGGTTACCCATGTAAGAAAATTTTGGAGAACTGTGACATCTCCCTTAAGACACTTCATGTTATAAGGGGCTGTTAGTTCTTTCTGTTACAAGTAGTAAGGGGTTCAGGACTAGTATACTCTACAATGTCCCCCCTCTCTCTCTGTTCTTATGAGAGATGAGAAGTGGTATCACCAACTATCATTACAAAGAAAGGAGTACTCTGATACAGAAATTGACATTAAAAAGGACAATTTTCGTTAGATGAAACCTATTCACATGGAACAAGCGCAGAGGGCCATTGACTTGAAATTCAAGCTTCCAAAATAGTTGCTTTCAACCTCCCACCACAGACCCCACACTGCAGCAGTAACTGATCATGGTACAGTGCCAGTGATTTTTCTTCAACCCAGGGGAGGTGCAAACCCGTGACATCTGAGCGGCCATATCACTACCTTAGCCACTATACCAGAGGGATGGAAGGGAACACAAGTCATTCCACATGCAAACCTCCTGACTTAAGAATGGCCTATGTACACTGGATAAGATTCTAACCTTGGTCCTGAAAAGGAACTCACATGACCACAAACTGTATGGCAGCCAACGGTCCAAAGGAGAAAGTGTCCAAGGACTTGGGGTCAACAAAATAAGTCTTTGCCAGACACCTGTCCTCATAACATGGAAAATGAGTTTTTCTCACAAAGCTAGAAACAAACTTAATGAGCCTTCACACAAAGATGGATGCCAACCTCCTCCTTAGAAGTAGTGTGGGCCTATCTGATTACTTCATGAATACATGAAGAGCGTTCCTAGAACCCTCCCCATTGCGCTTACCTATATTAATGAAAAAGTGGCTACACTCCAGCCACTAGAAATAGTTTATTTTCAATTCATTACAATTTGGACAAAGCAGCATCTCATCCAGGTCTACACACAAAAGAATCTTATAGGGAAAGGCTCAAGAAATTCTTGGATCACTTGACTGCCATAAACAGATACTAGTTTTCATCACCACTAACACAGGAATGGTATAGGACAATATATGACAGGCCATGTAACTCCTCTACCCTTTTTGCCAAAACCTAAGCTAAAAGGAAACAATTAAGTGTAAGGCCTCTGTATGAAGCCTGAGACATAGGCCCTGACAAAACTCAAGTACAAGGACATATTACATTTAGGAGGCAAAAATTCCTGAGTCACACAATGTTTCAAACCCAGGAAACAGCCGAGCAATAGTATTTTACTGAACAACTGAATGGTGCTTGTCTCAGCAAAACTGCTACAAATATATACTACTAAAGAAGTACCATTTCTAAAACACCAATCACAGTAATAGCACCTTTGCCTGATATATGTTAGATGAGGAATGTCTATGGTACCCTGGACACTTCATTAAAGTCCTGTGAAAAAAAAGCCTCTCTTGCACAGGAGGACAACTTCATTAAAGTCCTGTGACAAAAAAAGCCTCTCTTGCACAGGAGACACCAATGACCTCCAAGTGTGGAAACTCTTCATATGACCAGACTGTCCAAGGAGTGTAAAAGGCGCAACTTCCAACCAACACCAAGAGAAACTGGAGTAAAGAAAGCCTCTTCTGTTCAACCTGGTTGCAAATAGGTTGAGCATGGGATACCCTCAATATTTAACCCTCTTACGCCGAAGCGGTAAAAAAAAAATTGTCTTCCATGTGCCGGAGGTGTTTCAGAGTGAGCGCGGAAGGGGAAAAAATATTTTTTCAAAAAATCACAGCGCGCTTAGTTTTCAAGATTAAGAGTTCATTTTTGGCTCCTTTTTTTGTCATTGGCTGAAGTTTAGTATGCAACCATCAGAAATAAAAAAAATTATCATTATCATATATAAAATAATGCGATATATGATAGCGCAAAAACAAAAATTTCATATATAATTGTATTCAAATGGCGCTGAGCGCAAAACGGTTAAAGGTAACAAGTTACTTTTTTTTTTCGTTGTAATGTACACTAATCGCGATCATTTTGGTATATACACATTGTAAAACAATAAAAGCAACACAGACAAAAATATTATCACAAATAATGCATGAATTCGTAACGCGCGGACGTAAACAAATATTTTTTTCAAAAATTCACCATGAATCTAAATATTGTCCTAGAGACTTCCAATTTCTTTCAAAATGAAGACAAATGATTGAATATTACTATACTATAAGAGTATTAGCTTACAATTGCGTTTTCTACCATATCTGACGAGTTATAAAGTTGACCAAATGTCGAATTTTTTAATATATATATTTTTTATATGCAATTATTTCAGAAATAAGAAAAGCTACAACCTTCAAATATTTTTAGTTTTATTCTACATAAAATAGCGCACATTTTCATATATAAAAATCTATGAAATGCCTAATATGAAACGGAGCAAATATTCCGAGAATGGTACATACGCTTTTCGGAGATTTGTGGCGGAGAATCCGCGCGCGGAGGGAAGGAAAGATTTTTTTTTCATGAATTCACTATAAATCTAAATATTTTGCTAGAGACTTCGAATTTGTTTCAAGATGAAGATAAATGACTGAATATTACTAGACTGTAAGAGTTTTAGCTTACAATTGCGTTTTTCGACCATTTCGGTAGAGTCAAAGTTGACCGAACGTGGTTTTTTTTCTATTTATCGTGATTTATATGCAAATATTTCAAAAATGAGAAAAGCTACAACCTTCAATTATTTTTTGTTGTATTCTACATGAAATTGCACACATTTTCATATGTAAAACTTTATGTAATGGCTAATTTAAAATGGTGCAAACATTTTCACAATCGCACGTATGATTTTTTCGGAAGTTACCGCGCGGACGTAAAGAAAATGTTATTTTTTCATAAATTCACCATAAATCAAAATATTGTGCTAGAGACTTCCAATTTGTTGCAAAATGAAGGTAAATGCTTGAATATTACTAGAATATAAGCGTTTTAGATTACAATTGTGTTTTTCGACCATTTCGGTAGAGTCAAAGTTGACCGAAGGTTGAAATTTTGGCAATTATCATTTTTTATATGAAATATCTCAAAACTGATAAAAGCTACAACCATGGGTTGTTTTTAGTTGTATTGTGCATGAAATTGCGCACATTTCCATATATAAAACTTTATATAACGGCTAATTTTAAAATGGTGCAAACATTACCACAATCGCATGTATGATTTTTTCAGAAGAGTTACGCGCGGACGTAAGGAAAAAGTTCTTTCATAAATTCACCATAAATAGAAATATTGTGCTAGAGACTTCCAATTAGTTGCAAAATTAAGGTAAATGATTAAATATTACTAAAATATAAGAATTTTAGCTTACAATTGTGTTTTTCGACCATTTTGGTAGAGTCAAAGTTGACCGAAGGTTGAAATTTTGGCAATTATCGTTATTTATATGAAAATATCTCAAAACTGATAAAAGCTACAATCATGAGTATTTTATTGTTGTATTCTACATAAAAATGTGCACATTTTCATATATAATACTTCATGTAACGGCTAATTTAAAATGGTACAAAAATTATGTCAAAGTGACGAAATAATTTCCGAGATGTGTCACAGATACTTTTAGTGGCGGCAAGAAAGAAATTCTGCTTGTGCGCCTGCGTAACGATTGTAAACAAAACAACACTTGATCCGTGAACTCCCAGCATCCCCCAAGCGCGTGATTCAAAAGTTTTAGGCTGGTAGGCCCCAAGGCGCGTGATTCAAAAGTTTTAGGCTGTAGGCCTATAAGTATTTTCCGCAAATTTTAAAAAAAAACTTTTGTAAGTCGATGTAAAATACGTCCAGTCGGCACACGGGAGACAAAAAATGTCGACGTAAAATACGTCCAGTCGGCGTAAGAGGGTTAACTGGACAACCTCTCTGCTACTTGGGGGTGTAAGAACCAATCCATCCCACCACCTGACCCTGATGACTCAGCTGATCTGCAATCACATTCGGCATGCCTTGTTTGCATCTTGTAGACAACTTGACAGCTTGGGAAACTGCCCACATATGCATCTTCACTACACATGACACAGTGGGAGATACTGTCTCAGTTTGTTGATGCATGCAATGACAGCTGTATTGTCACTCATCAACACTACAGTGTGACCTGTAAACTGATCCTGAAATTCTTACAATGTTGGCCATACTGCCTGCATTTTGAGGACACAGATGTACACAGACAAGTATGTCCTGGAATATATACAAATGCACATGGTATAAGAACAAAACTTCTGACAAATTTTCTGTAACTTACATGAGAAGTTAAAAGTGAATGTTTCCAACCATGTGAGGGCGGGGCCTCTTTCCCAAGACAGTTATAAAAATATGCTAATTTTACCTGGTTATAAATTTTTTCCTAACGTGCTTATTTTAGTTTGTAAAGTTACAATTCCAGCTCACATGGTATAACAGATAAAAACTAATATCGAGTATTCTCATATGGTAAAATATTCATGTGATGTACCAAGATAGGGAGAGACGGTACCTTTTCGTTAGTTATACATGATCGTTTTTTTTAATATTTCTAAGTTTCCAAATTACAATTATAACTGTCATACTACTGTAAAAGATACAGTAGTGCCTCAGGTTACGAATTAATCCGTTCCGAAGCAGCCTTCATAACCTGATTTTTTTTGTATTCGGAACTATGTTTTACATGTAAATTGCCTAATTCATTCCAAGCCCTACAAAAACACCACAGTAAATTTTATAATAAAGCTAAATTGACCAATAAACATGAAATACAACAATTTGGACCATTCAATACCTAACCTAACCATTACTGTACCTGTAAATAAAGTGTATTAGTGTACAGGGTACACGAAATACTGTACAGTGGAACCTCTACATACGAAAGTCCCTACTTACGAAAAATCCAGGTTACGAAAGCAAAGATGAAGATTTTTTTGCTTCTGGTGTACGAAAAATAATTCAGGTTGCGAATGGGTAAAAGTCCGAGATTCGCCCGGGCCCCCGAGAACAATTTTAAAACTCGTGCACAGCCAACTCAGTAGACTCGCCACCATCCTCCCACTCTCCCATTGGTTCCTGATGCTAGTCACCACCGTAAGATCCTGCTCTCCTATTGGTCAGCATCTGTCCCATCATCCCTCTACATAAAGGCGTCCTTCAACCATTTCGTCGCATCAGCATTATCGTACGCACGTGGAATTCGTTTTGTTCACATAGATTTCATTTGTTAACGTAAATTCATGTTAGTGATTTCGCTTTCTTCATAGTAAGTTACTTATCGTGCTGTGTGTGAACTTAATTAACTTACGTTATTAGCCATGGGTCCCGAGAATGTTGCTGAAGTTCACGGAAAGAAGAGGATGCTTTCTATGGAAACTAAGATGGCGATAATCAAGCAGTATGAGGCTGGCATGTGGTTAAGTGTGATCGCTAAGGAATAAGGCCGAAATCCATCAACGATAAGCACCATCCTTAATCAGAAGGAAGCCAATCAAAGCAGTTACAACTTCCAAGGGCGTGACTAATTTGTCCAACAAGGGGATCCACGTACATGATGAGATGGAGAGGCTGCTTCTTGTATGGATTAAAGAAAAAGAATTGCTGGCGATACGATAATCAAGACGGCAATCTGCCACAAGGCCAGCACTATTTTTGGTGCTTTGATTGCCCAGGCTGAAGACGATGGAGGAGAAGGGACATCGACGGCAACCCCCGACTTCAAGGCTTCTCGGAGGTGGTTTGATCAATTCCGGAAACGGATGGACTGGCATCCATTTGGTGGTGTGGTGTGGCATGGGAGGCTGCCAGCTTGGACACGAAAGCGCCGAAGCCTTTATTAAGACGTTTGACGAGATGATGATCAACGAAGGCTACAGTTCTCAGCAAGTCTTCAACTGTGACAAGACTGGCCTTTCTTGGAAAAAAATGCCTCGTCGGATGTACATCTTGGAGAAAGAGAAGCTACCCGGGCATAAGCCTATGAAAGAAAGGCTTACGCTTGCACTTTGTTCCAACGCCAGTGGGGATTGTAAGGTGAAGTCCCTACTTTTCTATCATTCAGAGACTCCTCGAGCCTTCAAGGCCCACAAAGTGCTAAAGGAGAAGCTTCCAGTGATGTGGAGGGCTAATGCGAAAGCCTGGGTAACGAGACTTTTGTTCACCGAGTGGGTATCTGTGTTTCAGCCCGACAGTTAAAAAATTCTTGGAAGAGAAGCGCCTCCCTCTGAAATGTCTGCTGTTGTTGGACAATGCCCCTGCTCACCCTCCTGGCCTCGAGGAAGATATCCTAGTGGAGTATTCTTTCATCAAGGTTCTTTATCTTCCGCCCAACACCACCCCTCTCCTCCAGCCCATGGACCAGCAAGTGATATCGAACTTTAAGAAGCTGTATACAATACATCTTTTCAAGAGATGTTTCGACATCACCGATACCACAAACCTCACCTTGCGTGAATTTGGGAAGAAGCGTTTTCGAATATCGTGATTATGCATCTGACTCATCGATCAAGCTGGCAGGACATTTCAAGGTGAACCTTGAATTCTTCATGGAGGAAACTCTGGCCTGAAGCCATATCTGGCCGAGACTTCGAGGGATTCAATGTGGGCGAAGCTGATGCAGATTCAGAAACAGTTGACGATCTTGAAACTGTTTCGCAACCAGATCTTGACGAGATCATTGCAGTCAGCAAGTCCATGGGGCTTGTCGTCAAGGACGACGACATCAATGATCTTCTCGAGGAGCATCAAGAGGAACTTACGACAGATGACCTGAAGGAGTTGGAGGCAATGCAAACATAATGTTGTTCAAGAAGAGTTCTCTAGCAGCGGCTACAAGGAGGAGGACCCTATGACAACGAAATAAATTAAGGATGTTATAGCTGCTTTTCATAAAGTGCAATCATTTGTAGAAATGAGACACCCCAAAAAGGCTTACACAGGTCGTAAGCTTGCGCAGCTCGATGACGTTTGCCAGAGACGTTACAGGAACATTTTGAAAAGCAGGAAGAAGCAATCTTCCTTGGATAGTTATTTTTTAAAGAGGCATTTAGTAGTAAGCAGACAGGAAGGTTCAAGTGATATGAAAAAACAGAAAATTGAAAGTGGTGAAGAAATTAAAATTTATATAAAAGAAAAAAAAGTAAAAAAAAAAAAAAAAAAAATTTAATTTAATTTTAAGTTTTTTGTAAAGTTAAGTGTTAATGTTTTCTGCCATTTGTCCTCTGTTGCCACTTTCGGACATCGCCTCACTTGAAATACTGTACGTAGAGTATTTCTTGTACCCTGTACACTAATACACTTTACTTACTGGTACAGTAGTACCTCGAGATACGAAAGGCTCTACTTACAAAAAACTCGAGATACGAAAGCCAATGCGAAAAATTTTACTGCTCTAACATACGAAAAGTTTTCAATATATGAAAGGTTGTGCTGTAAAGTCACGAGAGTCGCCCGGACCACCGAGAACAATGTTAAAACTCCCGCGCCGCCAACTGTGTAAACTCGCCACCATCCTCCCACTCTCCATTGGTTCCTGATGCTAGTCACCCCATAAGGTCCTGCTCTCCTATTGGTCAGCATCTACCCCTTGTGCTTTAAGTATTCTATTGGTAAAAGGATGCTGTAAATTGAAAACTTATTCATGCAATACATTTAATACAAAAAAAAAAGAAAAACCATTAGGTAAAGATTAGAATAAATAATAGAAAAGATGAATGGTTATTAGTATACTGTTTGGTAGTTTCAGTAGTTGAAGAGAAAGAATGAAAATTTATGGCTTACTGTGTAAAGTGATTGCTTGTCGATCGTTCGATACTCGTAAGTGCTGGATGTAAACAGACGTTTGGAAGCTTTTTTTTTTTTTTTGTTTATTATAGTTAATGGTTACTTAAATGAGTACATGCAATACATTTAATAAAAAAAATTGTGAATTAGATATCATAAAATATAAAATAAATCACTGCCAACAAATACGTATTTTTTAGAATTTTTCTTCAGTTTTATTATTACGTTACGTATACGTATGTTTCATTATAGCTGTCAGTAACTCGGTATCTCCATTAGGTAAAGATAGAATAAGATAGAATGAATGGTTATTATACTGTTTGGTAGTTTCATCAGTTGAAGAGAGATACTAACGACAATTTATGGCTTACTGTGTGCTAGGAAAAATGAATGCTTGGCGCTCGTCGATACTCGTAAGACGGGTAAGAGCTGAATGTAGACAATCAATTGAAGGTTTGTTTTTTGTTTGTTTGTGTACTATAGTTAATGATTAATTAATAATTATTTGAAATGAGTACATCAAACTGATTATTTACACATTTTATTGGCATATTCTAAGCTTTTAGCTCTTAGGTTTAGAGTCAGAATCATAGACTAGGCTACAGTAGCAACCACTAACATAGGCTAGGCTTATTGCTAAGGGACATATGCTAAAGTCCTAATATAATGCAGTAAAAATGGGGTTGAACATTACATGTAGTTGAATATTACTCATGTACAGTATTTTGCCTTTTTGGAGTCATATTTCTTCCGTTGGATCGGCGTTGTAACCCTAGAACATGTGTTTTAGGCCTGGAAATATAAATTTACTTGGGTGTTTTTGGAGGGCTTGGAACGATTAGCCATTTTACATGTAAAATATGTTTCAAGATACGAAAAACTCATAATACGAAGGCCGCCTTGGAACGGATTAATTTCGTATCTCGAGGTACCACTGTACAGTAAAGATTAGGTTAGGTATTGAATGGTCCAAATTGTTGTATTTCATTGTTTATTGGTCAATTTAGCTTTATTATAAAAATTTAATTTCTGTGGTGTTTTTGTTGGACTTGGAACGAATTAGGCCATTTACATGTAAACGTAGTTCAAGATACGAAAAAATCAGGTTACGAAGGCCGCTTCGGAACGGATTAATCTTGTATCTTGGGACACTACTGTACGTACGTATGTAGTAAAATGTGGAACCTTACCTTTCGAGAAAGGCGATGTCCGAAAGTGGCGACAGAGGAGGAGGACAAATGGCAGAAAACATGACCACTTAACTCCACGAAACACATTAAAAAATGGCAGAAAACATTAACAGTAAACTTTATGAAACACATTAACAAATGGCAGAAAGCATTAACACTTCTTGATTATCTCCATCTTCGTCTCCATAGAGAGCATCCTCTAAAGTAACTTTACAGTGCAACAAAAGTGAAATCCCTTACATGAATTTACATTAACGAACGAAATCTATGTGAACGAACGAATTCCAGGTGTACGATAACGCTGCCAGAACGAAATGGTCGAGGAACTCACTCACGTAGATGCATGATGGGATAGATGCTGACCAATCGGAGAGCAGGATCTTATGGCGGTAACTAGCATCAGGAACCAATGGGAGAGCGGGAGGATGGTGGTGAGTCTACCGAGTTGGTGGCGCACAAGTTTCAAAATTGTTCTCGGCAGCCCAAGCAAATCTCGGACTTTACAGTACACCCTTCGCAACCTGAATATTTTCATACGCAGAAGCAAAAAAATCTTCGTCTTCGCCTTCGTAACCTGGAATTTTCATACATAGGGACTTTGGTATGTAGGGGTATTGACTGTATGGACTAAAATCAACAACAATCTCAGGGTAAATTTATGAGTTCATTCAAGATATTATGGGACAGAGGTGTGCAGTACATTCCCCAATGAAATCTCAAGTCACACTGACCTCCCTTTATCTTGTACTGAAACATTTTCCCACAGAATTCAGGTCCCTTAGAAGAAGAGGGCAAGAAGGATTCTTGACAGAACATCAGAAGTAGCTGGATGACTCTGATCTTCTTGGTCTTTTGGAGATAATATCTTAGGGCTCGCACTGGGCAAAAAACCCTTTCCTCTTCCTCTGGGCCCAAAATTTCCAATAAACTCTTAAGGTGGAAGGAATGAGGCCAGGGCTTGGATGGGTCCTCGTTCTTAGCTAGGAAACCTAGGGTACAAGAGCATACTGCGTCTCCTTGGGAGAAGCCTATCCTCTTGTCAATAGCTTGCAGTTCACTTACAAGCTTGGCAGTTGCCAAAGTCACAAGAAGTGTGTCTTCCATGTGAGGTCCTTCAGGCAAACAGAACTGAGGGGTTAAAAAGAAGGGCCTGTGAGCCACTTTAGCATGACGTCTAGATTCAGGAAACCAGATTGGCCTCCTGCTTAGAAGTGTCAAATGACTTGACTGGGTTTGACAACAGGTCCAGACCTCTATGCTTAAAAACCAAGCTAAGCATAGCTCAACACCCTTTAATAGTGGAAGAGGACAGACCTCCCGAGATCTTCAGATAGAGGAAGAAGTCCGCTAGTTGTGTCAAAGATGTCTCAGAAGATGAGATGCCAGAAATACCATCTACAAAAACCTGTCCCCTTTGCTTGGTAGACATTGCAAGATGTCTGCATCATGCAATAGCTTCTGCAGCTGCTCTTGAAAAATGTTTTTCACTCTGACAACCTGACAGTCTGAACCTGTCAAGAGTGAGAGGGGAAAAACAGTTGGCGGTATTTCTTGAAGCAAGGTTGTATTGAGTAACCATGGTTTTTGGGGTGGGAAGTATCCTCAGGAAGTCCACCAAAAGCCGTAGAAGGTCCAAAACCACTCCTTCACGGACCAGAACAAAGCTACGAGGGTCACCGAGACGTTTGGTGCAAGACAACCTTAACCTTGTTCAGCACTTCTCTCACCATGTTGAAGGGTGGGAAGGCATACATATCCAGGCCTGACCAGTCTTGGAGCATGGCATCTGTTGCTCATGCCAGGGGATTCAGGGCTGGAGAGCAGAAGAGAAGAAGCGTTGGCTTCTTGAGGTGACAAACAGGTCCAGAGTCAGTTTTGCCCAACAATCTCCAAAGGTCAAGACAAACAATGAGATCCAAGGTCCATTCAGTGGGAAGAACCTGCATCCAATAACTCAGTTCGTCTGCCAGAATGTTTAGTTTACCTTGAATAAATCGAGTGACCAGCGTCACTCGATTCTGGTCTGCCCATAGAAGATCCTTTGCTGCATGGCAGAGACGAGGAATGAGTGCCTCCCTGCTTTCCGATATAAGTCAGTGTGGTGTTGTCCGCATGGATTACCATTGGCTTGTAGATCATGGTCAAGAGGCACTGAAGACCCTAGATGAATTGCCTTAACTCCCTTACATTGATATGAAGGTTCCATTCTTCTGACCACATGCTGAAACTTCCAGACTTTCAAGAACGTTCCCTGCAAAAGTTCCTTCAGACAGCTACCACTGGAGGTCTGACTTGATCTCCTGAATGATGGAAACACTACAGAGTCCAGTTGGGTTTTCTCCTATCCAAGTTGGCTTTTAGGTAGAATTGGAGGACTCATATGGAGTCTGCCTGCTAGAGTCTCTAGTAGGCTCATCCACTGGTAGGCCAACCAAACACGAAAAGGGTGAGAAAACTGCAGATCATCTAGGAGCAGTTGGCAATTCTCTTAGGGAATGGAAAAGCCCAAATAGAGGCTCTCTCATGTCAGGGCTAACCAAGACTTTTGAAGATTTATAAGAATTCCTAATTCCTGAGTGAGGTGAAGAATGGTCTGCAGGTCCCTCGTGCACTTCTCCTTCAAAGGGGATTGAAGAGGCCAGTTGTCTATGTAAAGACTGATGTTGATGCCGATCAGATGAAGCCATTTTGTGAGAGGGGCGAGGACTCCAGTAAACACTTGAGGTGCCATGGAGAGAACTGAAATACTTTGCCCTGGAAGACAAACCAGAGTTACTTCCTGGAGTCTAGTTGGATGAGGATATGGTAGTATGTGCGGCACATCCAACGTTATCATTCAATCGCCCAGGTGAATGGATGACATGACAGACTGGTTCATCTCCATCTTAAATTTTGTCTCCGTAAGAACAGATTGTGAGCGCTTCGTCTAGACTGGTCTCCAACCCCCAGATGCTTTGGGGACTACAGAAAAGACATTGTAAAAGCCCTCTGTGCAGATGTCCTAGACTTCTATGGCTCTCTTGAAAAGGAGGAAGGATACTTCCTTAAAAGAGCCGAATGCTTCTCTGAGCATTTTGAGTATGCCGTCAAGAAGACGATGGGGGAAGTTACCAAAGGAGACTTCTCTATAAAGGATGGAGTAGCCCTCCTTCAGATTCTGTGACTCCACTTCTCCCAAAAATGGAGAAGTCTGGCTCCTACTTGAGTATGAAGGATTTCTTGTTCATTTCTTGAGCAAACCCTTGGAAGAGCTCCTCTTCATGGCTCTAGCTGAGAACCAGACATTGTAGCAGTCTGGGTTGCAACTTAGGCTTGCTTCCACAAAAATAATGTTGTTGAAGCGGAGAGACGGTCTTAAGCACAAACAATGATAACGACGAATCCTTGGGGTGGTTGGAAGACTGTGCTAAGAGGTCTTGAGTGGACTTCTCCTGGAGGTCAAAAGCAATATCTTCCACTATTATCAAAAGGAGAAGCTGAAGTGAATCCATAGGGTCATAGAATAACGTCCAACCTCTGTGACTGTGTGACTCCTCTGGTGCTGAAGGAGCACAAAAGTTCTCTTCCAGAACCCAGAAAGAGAAAAGGGCTGCTAGTTCCGAAGTGCCATCCTTGATGGCTTTGTGCATGACAAAACTCCAAACAAATCTGTCAAAAAGTGCTAATCCAAGTCCTTGTAGTCTTCAATCTTCTTAGCAAGGGCTCTGACCCTCCAGTCAAGGAAACTGAAAACCTCAGACCTTGAAGAGGTTCTTCAACTACATAGGTCCAGCTCTGTTGAAGAAAACAATCTTCGACGATACAAAGGCCAAGAGACAGGAAGAGTCAATGAGGCTAGAGAAGTCCTCTAAGGAGGAGCAGCATCTCCCAAAGAGGGAGCTTCCATGGTGGTGTACAAATGGTATCTCCTCTTAACCAGACGAAAGGGATAATGGGCAAAAGTAGCCTTACCTTGCTCCCTCTTGGCAGAGAGCCAGTCTTCAGTTTCTCTGATTGCCTTCTTAGATGGAAAGGAACAAGCCATCTTGGGAAGCCTGGAGCTATCTTCTGGTAGACTCCTCATCAGAAAGGAAGAATGTGAAACCAGGGCATCTGGAGCAAAAAAAATGAAGGAAAAAATCACCAACAGGTAGTGCAGAAGAGCTGCAAATGCCAAAGGAGCAGGGTCTTGGTTGACCTTTTCATCATCAGAAGAGACTGAAGACAGGGACAAGTCATGAGCAGACTTGGAGGTGAGCTTTCTTGAGAAAGCTCAGGACTTCAGATAATTGTTGTCTGATGGGTGCCAAATATGGCTCATCTTGATCCAAGGTGGGGCACTTGGCACTCAGGAGAGATAGACAGGTGATGAAGAGTCTGCGCCATGCGCTCGGGATGAGACGGGTGCTTAGACGACGGGACCCGAAGTGGTCATTTGGGTGCTTGACATAAAAAAGAGGGTGCTCAACAGAAGGGCATTCAGGAGAGAATGTTTCTGGCAAATCCCACGGGTGAGTACGAATCAGGCTGAGGAAAAGACAGAGATCCACAGCATAGCTGCCATTAGCCTGTGGACTGCAAAGTGCCTCCTTGTACTCATTAACAGGGTTCATGCAACAATCTCGACTTGGGGGGCGGGGGGCAACTACCCATGGGCAAACCCCACCAGCTTCTCTTGAACTTTCAGTACATCTTCTCCTGGGGTTAGGGGAGCGGGACAGTGACCTTCATCTTAAGAGAACTGGCAGGATGAGTAGCCACCAGTTTCATTTCCACTTTACTAAGCATTTTATCACAAAGATCTTTATCTATAGGACTTTCAAGGACATCCCTATCTCAAGAAACAGTGTGTACTACCAGGTTTAACTCTTGGGCCTTTCTCTTCCTGTCCCTTACAAGCTTATTAAGGTTAGATTCACAAACCTTCCACTTTCTCTCATCCCAAACCTTGGACTAATCACAAGTATTCTCCTTAGAAAATACCTGTCCTCTACATTTTCTACATATAGTATGCAAATCATAATATAACTTAGTCTAGTTCTACAGCCTTCACTACAGTAGCAAACACTAGATGCACTCTAATCAGACAAATAATTCAAAAAGCTTACAACTGACAAAAAAACACAATAGCTTGAAGCTACAAAAAATGGCAATACAGTGGACCCCCCGTATTCGCGTTCTCCGGATTCGCGGACTCACACATTCGCGGATTTCTCTCGGGAACCTTTCCCTGCATTATTCACGGAAAATTTGCGCATTCGCGGTATTTTTCTATGAGAAATATCCACAAATTCCTGGTTTTTGTTATCAATTTCATCATAAAATGCACTTTTTGTGATAAAATAAAACTATTATAAAAACCAAGTATGAAAATTTTTAGTGGTTTTTCTTAAGTTTTAACTAACAAAATAGGCTGTTTTTAGCGTTTTTATAGGGGTTCCAAACATTCGCGGATTCTAACTATTCGCGGGGGGGTCTGGTACGCATCCCCCGCGAATACGGGGGATCACTGTATTCACCAAATTCCAGTAAAAAAAAAAAAAAAAACCTGCAACAACCTCAACAATGTTGACCATGAGAACTGCAGAAACAGAATGCCGCTGTCAGCCAAGTCGTTCCAACACAGCCAATAATGGCCAGGGTTTGCTACCTACATTAAACTATCAAAGCACTACCGCAACTATTAGATATAAAAGGCTGCCGTGTGAGTTAAAAACTACAGCTATGTAATTACTGGTAAGTTACTTACATGAAAACTGTCTTCTCGGATTTAGAGGTGTGCGCTAATATGGGCATGACTGCCCATCTAGAAACTTCAATTATATGACAAGTTTAATGAAAACTCAGTTACATTTTGCAATGCATGGCTTACCCAATGAATTAGTTCATAAATGAGAACTTTGTAAAGTTTCAGCCTGACAGATAAGTCAGGAGACATCAAAAGGAGTAAATGAAAAGAAATAGGAAGACTAATGCAACTGAGGGCTGAATGATTGCTACAATGAACCTTCAGACAAAATGAGCAGTGAGCAGTATGGCCTATGAACAAACCTGACATGATCCATCACCTCCCCAACAACATTAAGATCCATTGTTTACTATGCTGATAAATGTGAAGTTAGAAGCTTTAAGACATTTAATACTGAAATCTATACTACTAGCTAAATGCATTGTCAATGACACTAACCTACTAAATTCCTTAGAAATATCTAAGTCAGCCTGTATGGGCTTGTTCTTCTTGGTTGTTGGTTTTGGCTTGGAGTCATCAACCACTACTCGGACCTGCTGTCCCTTCCAGCAGTTTTTTCCTGAAAAAAACAAGATTGCTAAAAACCCTTTTGGATTCATGGGTTCCAATATTAGTGTATAAATATCTATACTATTGGTAATGACTCCCAGATAGTATGTAGATCTGTCCTGCATATGAAAATAAACTTTAAAAATTAATACTTAAACTACTGAAAAAAAAAAAAAAAAAGATAGTACTTTTTAAACAATTGGTAAGTCTCAGCAAAGTTTAACTAACTTAGGAAAATAATTCAAGGGGTCAAAAACTGTTTCACTAACAGACACTGAGCTCGTATATTTCTAAAATGCAATATTAGCACTACTGCAATTTCTACAAGATCATTATCATCAACACAAGTATACAAATATTTCCCTAAACGGAATCTTTGAATCAATTAATCAGTAAACAATGCAAAATATCCAAACTCTTGAAATAAATTAATCAGTAAACAATGCAAAATATCCAAACTCAAAAGTAATTCATATTTTTCCTAGGATACAAACCTACACTTCCATACATGGTTTTGTTTGTTTGTTTTTTTGTTTGTATGGTGTTTTAGGTTGCATGGAACCAGTGGTTATTCAGCAACGGGACCAATGGCTTTACATGACTTCCGAACCACATTGAGAGTGAACTTCTATCACCACTGGAATGCCCAAGAATTAAACTCGCAGCCACAAATGTGGTATGCCAACACCATACCGACTACGCCACTGAGGCACTTACTTCCATACATGGAGTATTCACACATCATCAAATCATTGCATGCATACAATACATTATAATTTTGTTTATTTTTTTATTGCTTTGACATAGTCTCCATGACAACATGCTATTGGCTGGAGGAGCTGGAAGTAGCCAATCAAAGAGAGTTTCTAACAAAGGCTCTCTCTCTCTCTCTCTCTCTCTCTCTCTCTCTCTCTCTCTCTCTCTCTGACAACACACTATTGGCTGGAAGGGTTGAAAACAGCCAATCACAAAGCTTGTCTCAGAAGCTTTGTGTATACTGTCAGAAGGGCAGGTCATATTTTCTCTGTTTTGAAGGTGATCAGTGAGATTGATCATTCCACTTCTATGATCCTGCAGTTCCAATGACAGTATGATGTCTATGATGCCTCCTTGCAGATTAGACTTTCAGCTTAATGCCAACATCTCATTCGTTAGCTTCAAGTTGGTCATGAAACAGTGTCCAAATTGTCCTTTCTCTTGACTAGAGAGATTATCAAATGAGTGTATCCCCTAACTTCCTGGTGGACATCCATACATTTCAGGCCCAGATTTTTCAAGGGAAGGATGAGTCTGATCAAAAGAAACTAATTCATTTGGCTATGGTGGACACTGGATATTTAATTATGAAAATGACTGATGAAGGATGTAACATATGTTGGAAACATCAAGAAGAATGATCCATTTGTTCCAATAAGTCAGTCATTTGTCTAATGATGTGGATGTTTACTGAAAATGGAGGCCAACTGCTACTCATGAATATTACCCTATCAACTTCTGTTATGAATGTCATAAAAGTTGATAGAACGATCCCGTTCACACACTTGCATGTAGATAGCATGGTAACATCCAGATGATCAAGCTAAAACATGATCATGAGTGAAAGGCATTGCACAAACATGCTATTGATGCAGTTGAACCTGGGTTGTTGCCTTTCTATATATGTATTAACCAGAAGTGCTATCAAAGCTCTTCATCCGACAAATTCAATGAAGCGGTGATCAGATGGAAATCAGTTTTTCAATGTGAAATGGACATAAACCATCTTGTTCTCTTCTTAAAACCTTCATGTGAGCGTGGTCATTGGTTTGTTCCCAGTCACACCATGCCAAGGCAACTGCCATCCTGGTTAGTGTTTCGAAGAATGAAAAATCTCAGGATGGGGATAGTATAACCAGGGCCCTACTAACTTGGTGATGTTGCTGTCAAAGGAGTTCCTTTTCAGACCCTGACTACTAACTTGAAGTTGTTGTCAAAGGGGTTCCTTTTCAGATCCTGAGACTCCTGAAACTGTCTTGAAAATCTATATAACATTCTCTTCCCCTCGGGTTGTGGATAAACATGATATTGTTATGATAAATAAAGTTTGTTCATACTTACGGGCCGATATAATATATTAACTATATATAATATATATATATAAATAGATATATATATATATATATATATATTATATATATATAACTATATATATATATAGATATATATATAACATATATATATATATAGATAATATATATATATATATATATATATAGCTGTGATTCTCTGAAGTCCGACAGAATTTCAAAACTCCCGGCACACGAAGTGATCGGCCAGGTGGTTAGTACCCATTCCCGCCGCTAGGAGGCAGGTATCAGGAACCATTCCCATTTTCTATTCAGATTTTCTAGTGCCACTGTCCCCTGAGGGGAGGTGGGTGGGTACTTTATATATATATCTGCCAGGTAAGTATGAACAAACTTTATTGTATCATAACAATATCATTTTGTTCATGACACTTACCTGTCAGATATATATATATAGCTGAATCCCACCATTGGAGGTGGGAAGGGACAGAATAGAATGATTTTGGAAACAATTACATGCAGATGATTGACATCTTGGTTCCTTACCTGTTAGCATAGCTGACTTTGTGATTACTGTCACCCAAGTCTGCCTCTGCTTTACTAGTGTCTCCAGCAAGGTAGTGACCTGTATAGCTGGTGAGTTCTAGATGATCTGTCAACGGGAGCGTGACCACAATGCGACTAGACCATATTGACCATACTCTGACGGCAACAAAGCGTAAAACCACCACCTGACCTAGCCTAACGAACGTTATTCCCCTTAAACTATTAGGCTACAGAAAGGGAAGTCCGCCTCAAGTGGCCGACCCCACAACCATAAAATCAAAACCAATAATTAAAAGCACACTATCCCTTTTCTATGGGATAGGATTCGTGCTGTTTTTTTTTCCCACCCCCAAGATTGCGTCTGCGGCTATGTATGGTCCAAGCGAGTAGCAATTCTCATATGCCGTCTTCACATCCTGAGGGTAGTGTGAAGCGAACACAGAGTTGCTTCGCCAAAATGTGGCACTGAGTATGTCACTGAGTGCCATATTCCTCTGAAATGCCACCGAAGTTGCTACAGCTCTAACTTCGTGCGCATTAACCTTCAGAAGCTTCATATCACCCTCTGAACATAATGTATGGGCCTCTCTAATGGTGCTTCTTAAAAAGAACGCTAGGGCGTTCTTCGACATTGGCAAGTCTGGCCTTTTTGCAGAACACCACAGATTGTCTGATAAGCCTCTACATTGTTTTGTTCTTTCCAGATAAAATTTGAGAGCCCTGACAGGGCACAGGACTCTCTCTGGTTCTCGTCCTACGATTTCTGTTAATCCCTTGATATCAAAGGTCTTGGGCCAAGGATTGGAAGGATTTTCGTTTTTTGCTAGAAAAGAAGGAATCAGAGAACACACTGCATCATGTCCTCTGAAACCCACATTCTTACTCATGGCCTGAATCTCACTAACCCTCTTTGCCGTGGCCAGAGCAGTTAGGAAAATAGCCTTTATCACATTAAGTCCTTTAACAAGGCCTTATGCAAAGGTTCGAAAGGACCTGACATCAAAAACTTTAGAACTATATCCAAGTTCCAAGAGGGAGTCTTCAGTTGCGGTACTTTCGCTGTATCAAAGGACCTCAAAAGATCGTGAAGGTCCCTATTGTTGGTCAAGTCTAGACCTCTATGGTCGAAAAACAGTGATAACATGCTTTTGTACCTCTGATCGTTGGAACCGCAAGCTATCCACATTCCTTAGATGAAGGAGGAAATCAGCAAATCTGGCTCACAGAGGTCTTGGAGGAGGAAATGTCTTTCCTCCTACACCATCTCCATAAAGACAGCCCACTTTGACTGGTAAACAGCTCGAGAGGAAGCTCTTCTTGCGTTGGCAATAGCTTTGCCACCGCTCTTGAAAAACCTCTCGCTCTGGCCAACTTTTCGATAGTCTGAATGCAGTCAGACTCAGAGCGGAGAGGTTTCTGTGATACCTCTCGAAGTGGGGCTGTCTGAGTAGATCGGTTCTTTCTGGTAGAATCCTTGGGAAGTCCACCAGAAAGGACATGACCTCTGTGAACCAGTCGCTTGACAGCCAAAACGGGGCTATCAGGGTCATTCTGGCTCCTTGCAACGCTGCGAACTTCCTGATAACTTCTCCTAGGAGTTTGAACGGTGGAAAGGCGTAGACATCCATCCCGTCCAGTCCCATAGCATGGTATCTACAGCCACGGCACCTGGGTCTAGAACAGGGGAGCAATACACAGGAAGCCTCTTCGTTTTCGATGTCGCGAATAGATCTACTACTGGGCGCCCCTAAAGTCTCCACAACTTCTGGCAGACTTCCAGATGTAGAGTCCATTCGGTTGCAAGTAGTTGATTTCGACGGCTGAGGATGTCCGCACGTACGTTCTGGAGTCCTGAAATGAACCTCGTCAATATCATTATGTTCCTCTCTTTCGTCCAAAGCATTATCTCTCTCGATATCTTGAACAGGGAACAAGAGTGCGTCCCCCCTGCTTTTTATATAAGCGAGCGCCGTGGAGTTGTCTGAATTGACTTGAACAATCCGGTCGTAACTTGTCCCCCCCCTCGAAGAACTGAAGAGCCAACCGAATTGCCTCTTAACTCTTTGAGGTTTATGTGCCAAGTCCTCTGTTCCCCTCTCCAGAGACCTGACACTTCCTCCTTCCCCAGAGTTTCTCCCCAGCCCGTCATGGACGCGTCTGAGAACAACACTAGCTAGGTCGGGGCTCCGTAGCTCGAGGCACAATTCTTCCGAAAGTTTGACAGGATCGAGCCACCACTTCAGGTGGTCTTTGACCGACTGAGATATTCTCAAGTCTCTTCTAGATCTCCTTGTTTTCCCAGTTTTCTTTTCTGACAGGAAAAACTGGAGCGGCCTGAGGTGCAACCTCCCCAGGGAAACAAACTTCTCCAGCGAAGAAATGGTCCCCAGCAGACTCATCCATTCCTTCACCGAGCATGCCTCTTTCCCTAAGAAGGCCGACACTTTTTCAAAGCATTTTTGCCGACGTTCCAGAGATGGAAAAGCTCAAAAAGCCGCTGAATCCATCTGAATCCCCAGATACACGATGGACTGTGTCGGGGTCAGATGGGACTTTTCGAAATTGACTAATAGGCCCAGGGCCTTCGTCAGTTGCAACGTTTGTATGCACGTCCTCCAGACACCTTGCCTCCGACAACGACTGGATGAGCCAATCGTCTAGGTAGAGTGAGACTCTTATTTTCGAGAGATGGAGCCACTTCGCTACGTTCCTCATGAGAAGTGTGAAGACCATAGGAGCCGTACTTAGGCCGGAGCAGAGAGCTCTGAACTGGAAGACCTGTCCCTTCAATACGAACCTCAGGAACTTCCTGAACCGAGGGTGGATCGGGACATGGAAGTATGCGTCTTGTAGGTCCAAAGACACCATCCAATCTCCTGGCCTCAGGGCTCCCATAACAGACCGAGACGTTTCCATCTTGAATTTTTCTTTTCTTACGAAAAGATTCAGTCTGCTGACGTTCAGGACAGGTCTCCATCCCCCAAACTTCGGAACCAGGAATAACCTGTTGTAAAAGCCTGGGGAATCCAATGATAGAACTCGTTCTACGGCTCTCTTTCCTAACATTTGATCGAGGAGATCGAGTAGGATCTGTTGCTTCGGCAGTTGGTATGACGGCGACAGATCTACGGGCTTCACGCTCAAAGGAGGAACAGAGAGAAAAGGAATCTTGTACACTCTCTCGATTATCTCGAGGGACCAGGTGTCCGCCCCTACTTACTCTCCAAGCTTCAGCGAAAAACGAGTCTCTCGCTCCCACCGGTGCCTGAAGGGCAGACATATAATTTCTTTCCTCTACTGTTTGCAGGAGTCTTGCCTCTCGAGAAGCCCCTTCCTCTAGAGGTAACTCTAGGGGGAGCTTTGCCACGAAAGGGCTGAAACTTCTTCTTAGGAGCTTGAGCGACTCGGGCAGAAGATCGAGCCGCAGGACGTCTCGATGACTGAGATAAAAGGTCCTGCGTAGCTTTCTCTTGCAGATTCACCAACAAATCCTTCACTAAATTTTGCGGGAAAGGGAAGATATTAGAGGAAAAAGGAGCGAATAACAATTCCGCCTTCTGCGCAGGCGACACCCGACTTAGAGGTAAAACTACAGTACAGTGCACGTTTCTTTAAGATTCCAGTTGCAAAGTGGGATGCCTTGTCCATACATGACAGGACACTCGATAGTTCTTCTAATGAAATACAGTCAGGGCTCCTAGACTGCAGGTCTAGAGCACCCAAGCACCAGTCTAAGAAGTTAAAAACTTCCAGCGTCTTATAAATGCCTTTAAGGTGGTGATCCATCTCTGACATCGTCCATGACACTTTAGCCGATGACAGGTAAGACCTCCTCGACGTGTCTACTAATTAGAGAAATCACCTTGAGCAGAAGAAGGAAGCCTCAATCCTGCTTCTTCTCCGGTCTCGTACCATATTCCAGCTCTTCCGCTTAGTTTCGCTGGCGGTAGCGCAAAGGAAGTCTTGCCCTTAGCCTTTCTGGATTCCATCCAATCATGCATTCTTTTAAACGCTCTTTTAGTAGAGAGCGATGTAGCCATTTTAACAAAACCAGGCGCTTTCCTTGCCTTCGAAGAGGTCAGTTGAGAAGGCGGAGAAAGCGGAACTGGAGCCTGAAACTTGTCAGAGAACAAGTCTTTCAAAAGGCGAGTCAACGTTTTATAGTCTGATGATGATGATCCGAAGGCTTCTTCTTCATCGGCTTGGCGAGATTCACTTGAAGACTCTCCTTCTTCTCTGTTAATCGCAGAAGGGTCCTCTGAAGCTCTGGAAGTAACTAAACCTCGAGGTCCCGTTCGTAAAAGGGAACCTCTTTCTGAAGCAGGGATAGATGAAGAAATTCGCTTCTGCTTCGTTGTCAACTTCAACTTCTGATCATCTTCTTGCAGAGCAGGGCGTCTATCTTGAATAGCAATATCAGTATTAATCTGGACGTCCTGACGTGCAGGACGCTTAGAGTCATCCAAAGCATCCTTATTAACTTCCTGAAGAGCGTCCCGACGTAAGAGGCGTTGAGCGCCTGCAAAAGCGTCCTTACGATCATAAGCGCTAGCGTCTTGACGCTTATGACGTCGAACGTCCTCAAAACCAACTTCGCGAGCTTCTTGCCGCTCGTTCCGATGTGAATGACGTCTCGCGTCTTTCAAAGCGTCCTCACGACCGAAGTCTCGAATTGAAGGACATATAGCAACCATAAACTCGTCATCGCAAGCGTCCTGACGAGTGATTATACGGAGAACGTCGATCTTCTTCCTCTTGTTGCATCAAACGCTTCCGAATGAAATCCTTATGACAGCTTCGCTGAACGTCCTGATATATCGGACGTATATCATCACGATAGCCTCTAGATTTACGCTCAGAAGAATCTTGAAGTGGTCGAGGATCCTCCCCAGAGAACCGACGAACGTCGTCATGGCGAGTCTTCTGAAGGTTCTCCACCTCCTGACAAGGCGAACGGCCGGCCTGTGGGCGACATCTAGCGCCTATGTCACTTTCATCTCTTCTAGAAACTCCCTAAAGCGTTTCCGGTTGAGCTGACGTCCTCTAGAAGGCGACGAAGCAGGGGAGGTAGAAGAACGAGAAGACAACGGAGACTGCCTGGATCTCTTGACAGGTAACCAAAGGGTCTTTTCTACGATGGGGATCTTCCTCTCTTCTTGTGAAAAACGAAGCTAATCGTTGACGTAACGTTACAAGTTTCTTCTTGGATGGCGAGGATCCACAATCAGGTGAAGGACTCATCCTGTGAGAAGACGATGGGCGAGGGGACGCCCTCTCCTTCCTCTCAGGAATAAACTCAGGACGATCTGAATACTCAAAAGCGTCCTCATCTGAAGACATCTTGAATCTCTTCTGTGGAGTAATATCCTTGAAACATTCAGGAGGACAAAAGTGCAGGTCGAGAAGGAGGACGTGAAGCGTCCTCTTATTTAAACCTCTCTTAAGAGGGCAGGAAAGACGACGGCCGCCTGTGCGACATCTTGCGTCTTTACCGCTCTCATCATGAGAGGTCCTCTGAGAGCTCTAATCCCGGTGAGGGAAGACGCCCCGGAGGACGAAAAGCACCTCTCAGAATTCGTGCTCGTGCACGATCCTTGGCAGCCTGGGATGTGTCTACAGGACCTACCGAAGGGACAATCAGACCGGTGGTTAGTTCCCGTAACCCTCCTTCGGCTTTCGACTTGCCCATTCCCTAAGTCCTGGGAGTCAGACAGAGGCCTAGGCCTACAGGCGTTTATGATCGATCTGACGCCCCCTCCACACACTAGGGCACGAACACTCTCACTACACTTCACGTTTGTTTGGAGCGCAAGCACTTTCGATTCTAAGTTACGAATCGATTCCATAATCATAAAAAGTGCATTCCCATCTGTAGATACCACTTAACCCTTAAACGCCGAATGGACGTATTAAACATCGAGTCAAAATGTCTCCCGTATGCCGAATGGACGTACCATACGTCGACTCAAAAAAGAAATTTTTTTTTTTAAATTCGCAGAAAAAGGAAAAAATACTTATAGGCCTACCAGCGAAAATTTTTGAATCACTCGCCTTGGGGGATGCTGGGAGTTCACGATCAAGGCGTTGTTTTGTTTACAATCGTTACGCAGGCACGCAAGCGCGAATTTCTTTCTTATCACACTAAAAGTATCAGTGACACATCTCAAAAATTATTTTGTCACTTTGACATAATTTTTGCACCATTTTAAATTGTCCGTTACATGAAGTATTATATATGAAAAGGTGTGCAATTTCATTTAAAATACAACAAAAAAATACTCATGATTGTAGCTTTTATCAGTTTTTGAAATATTTCCATATAAATAACGATAAGTGCCAAAATTTCAACCTTCGTTCAACTTCGACTCTACCGAAATGGTAGAAAAACGCAATTGTAAGCTAAAACGATTATATTGTAGTAATATTCAACTATTTACCTTAATTTTGCAACAAATTGGAAGTCTCTAGCACAATATTTCGATTTATGGTGAATTTATGAAAAAACTTTTACCTTACGTCCGCGCGGTAACTTCCGAAAAAAATCATACATGCGATTGTGGTAATGTTTGCACCATTTTAAAATTATCCGTTACATAAAGTATTATATATGGAAATGTGTGCAATTTCATGCACAATACAACTAAAAACAACCCATGGTTGTAGCTTTTATCAGTTTTGAAAATATTTTCATATAAAAAATGATGTGACAAAATTTTCAAACCTTCGGTCAATTTTGACTCTACCGAAAAAAAATGGTCGAAAAACGCAATTGTAAGCTAAATCTCTTAGATTTTAGTAATATTCAATCATTTTACCTTCATTTTGTAACAAATTGGAAGTCTCTAGCACAATATTTCGATTTATGGTGAATTTATGAAAATGATAACATTTTCCTTACGTCCGTGCAGTAATTCTTCCGTAAAAATCATACGTACGATTGTGGTAATGTTTGCACCACGTTACATAAAGTTTTATATATGAAAATGTGCGCAATTTCATGTAGAATACAACGAAAAATAATAGAAGGTTGTTAGCTTTTCTCATTTTCGAAATATTTGCATATAAATCACGATAAATAGAAAAAAAAAACCACGTTCGGTCAACTTTGACTCTACCGAAATGGTCGAAAAACGCAATTGTAAGCTAAAACTCTTATATTTTAGTAATATTCAATCATTTACCTTCATTTTGCAACAAATTGGAAGTCTCTAGCACAATATTTTGATTTATGGTGAATTTATGAAAAAACTTTCCTTCCCTCCGCGCGCGGATTCTCCGCCATAAATCTCCGAATTGCGTACATCGCATTCTCAGAAAATTTGCTCCTGTTTCATAATAGGCATTTCATAGAGTTTTATATATGGAAATTGTGCGTAATTTCATGTAGAATAAAAACAAAAATATTTGAAGGTTGTAGCTTTTCTAATTTCCTAAATAATTGCATATAAAAAAAATTATTAAAAAATTTCGACATTTGATCATTTTTAACTCGTCAGAAATGGTCGAAAACTGCAATTGTAAGCTAAAATTCTTACAGTATCGTAATATTCCATCATTTAACTTCATCTTGAAATAAATTCGAAGTCTCTATAACAATATTTAGATTTATGGTGAATTTAAAAAAAACAAAAAATATATTTTTTTTACGTCCGCGCGTTACGAATTCATGCATCATTTTGTGATAATATTTTCTCTGTGTTGCTTTTATTGTTTTACAATGTGTTATATACCAAAAAGATCGCAATTCAGTTTACATTACAACGAAAACAAAGTAACTTGTTACCTTTAACCGTTTTGCGCACAGCGCGATTTGAATACAATTATATATGAAATTTCGTTTTGCTCTATCATATATCGCATTATTTATATATGATAATGATAATTTTATCATTTCTGATGGTTGCATACTAAACTTCAGGCAATGACAAAAAAAAAAAAAAAAAAAAAAAAAAAAAAAACAAAAAAAAAAAAAAAAAAAAAAAAAGAAACTCCTTAATTCAAAACTAAGCGCGCTGTGATTTTTGAAAAATTATTTTTTCGCTTCCGCGCTCACTCCAAACCGGCCCTGGCATTCGGGAGAGGTTTTGATTTTTACCGCGTTCGGCGTTTAAGGGTTAATTGCCCGGAGGCAATATTACAGGGTTAGGAGCAACAACATCTACATTTGGGTTAGACTGAGGTAAATTACTACCCTGACTTTAAACAGAAGCACTCCTGGAGGAAGACCTCCTGATTCTATCACGTTCAAGCTTTCGTACGTAAGAATCATAAATCTTCCATTCGTTATCATTTAAACTCTCGCACTCTTTACATCTATCATCCTTTAAACAAACATGACCTCTACATTTCGTGCATACGGTGTGAGGATCTACCGAAGCTTTCGGTAGCCTCACCTTACATTCTTGCACACAACACACCCTGAAACTAGCAGAACTAATTCCAGACATCGTATTTAAAGAGAAGTCAAAACCAAAATCAAATCCAAACCACGATCGCGTATGCCAAGCCACAAATCCAGTCAAAAAACCAAAAGACAATCAGGATACTCAAGGCAAAAGAAGTTTTCAAAATCCCAGGCGGAGGTACTGGAAAACAGTTGTTTACAGCACCGGCGACAAGAGAAAATCTGAACAGAAAATGGGAATGGTTCCTGATACCCACCTCCCAGCGGCGGGAATGGGTACTAACACCTGGCCGATCACTGCATATGCGGGAGTTTTGAAATTCTGTCGGACTTCAGAGAATACAGCTATATATATATATCTGACAGGTAAGTGTCATGAACAAATGGTAATTGCAGCAGCAACAGCAGGCACTGCTTACATCTCCCACTCCTCACACAGGAAGGGAACCAAAAACAAGTTGTCAGCACTTGGTTTGGAGGTGAAGTTCTCAGTGGCAATACAAAAGGCATTCGGGCACTTGGTAGCCTTAAGGGTCCTTAGAAACAGGATACTACTCATACACTGTTTATCTCCGGAATCAGGCAGAACAACAGGAAGTTGTAGGCGCAAAAAACTTGAATCATGGATGTGAAAGATGTCTCCTAGATGCCAACAGCATTCAAGTTCCTAGGATGTCACCTATTCTAAGGACTGACTAGCCCCAACATGTATGCAAAAGATATCTCCTAGACGTCAACAGTATCCATGCTCGAAATCACCTATCAACTGACCAACCAACAAATCGTTGCTAACTTTTGCTTACCAGACGAGAAGCAATATTTTCTATGTGGTATGGTTGATGGCTGTTATGCCCATGGTCTGTAAAGACAGAGCCGAATAGTAACAGCCAACATTCTTATGGATGCGAAAGATGTCTCTTAGATGTCAACAGCATCTGGTGCTTCAGGTCACCTATCCATGTATACTAACCAGACCCAATTGTGGCTGAACTTCACTGACCACACGAGAAGTGATATTTCAATG